>NC_051224.1:22042500-22200000 GCF_015220715.1 Pygocentrus nattereri
CAAAGGCCTGGAAAGAAACATCTGTTGTGTCCTTGAAATCACTCCAAACATAGGCTGCATTTCTAGGCTGTATACGAAGGGTCTTTTACTGTAGAACCACCTGCTATGCCTAGGCTTTGGAACGCAGATACTATGTGAAACACTGAATAAAGCCCATAGCATTTTATAGCGCTGTTTAAATGGTGAAAATGTGTCTGTTACAGTTTCTCAAACCAAATATTAAAACATTGAGAATCATGACAGTCTTCATTAACAGTGATCTCGCCCACCCTAGTCGTGACTGTTCATATGACGCAAGATCATTCTTATGACCTTCTTTATGTTGCTTACCTCATTAATTTGCCTTCGCTGTTCAGTCTCATCACTCCTTCTTTCTCTCTCCCAGAGGTATAAGAGTACTTGGCGAGAGAGAGGATAAAAAAGGAAGGATGACGCTGAAGGTGTTCTGCTCAGGGGAAACTCCCCACTCGGTTAATCAGATCGCTTGCCAAATCACCTAATCTGTGATTCCCTCGGCGTGTTTTAATGATCTTTTCCCCCAGTGAAGGCTTTGCTGCAGACATAAGCTTTGACTTTCTTCTTCTTCTCTCTCTCGTTCTCCTTTTCTCCCTTCGTCCTCACTAGTGGATGTATATCGTACCCCTCGTTCTGTTCCTGATGATGTCAGGAGCTCAGGATCAGTCTGGAGGCGGAGCTGGTGGAGGATCAGGCAATGGCGGTGGACGATGATTACCGTGGTAATGGGAACTCTTGGCTGGCAGTCATCCAGTTGTACATAATAATTTAACTGATATTACATTAACATTGTTAAATGTGGACATACATGCCACTCGTGCATTTGTAAAAAATAAAAATGATGTTAGGTTAATGTAGAACTGCACTGCTAGTTTGTGTTTTTACTACTGATTTATTGAATAAAATGTGTTGTAAATTATCTCTCTGTCTATAAATTACTTGTTTTCCTGGGATAAGCCAAGAGCACAGTAGGCTATATTTATAAGTAGTCACACAAAATTGTATTTTTTGATCTGGTCATTGGTTCAGGCCTTTTTCTTAATCCAGTCGTGCATTAACACAGTCCTCCTTAACCAGTTACAGGGTGTACTTGCACTATATAGACAAAAGTATTGGGACACTACTCCTAATTATTGTGCTCAGGTGTCTCAGACACACTCATTGCTACCAGGTGGGTAAAACCTAAGCACATAGCCTTGCAGTCTCCCTTCACAAACACTGTCAGTAGAGGGTCACACTAATGAGCTCAGTGACTTTAAACATGGCACTGTCATAGGATTCCACTTCTTGTGAAATTTCTGTCCTGCTAGATCTGCCCCAGACAACTGTAAGTGCTATTACTGTAAAATGTGATTGTGAGTGGTGTAAAGCACCACCACTGGACTCTGGAGCAGTGGAAACTTATTCTGTGGAGAGATGAATCACACTTCTCTAGCTGTCAGTCTGATAGATGAGTCTGGGTTTGGTGAATGCCAGAAGAACGTTACCTTCCTGACTGCACTGTGCCAGCTGTAAAGTTTGGTGGAGGAGGGATAATGATATGGGGTTGTTTTTCAGGGGTTGATTGATGCCCCTTAGTTCCAGTGAAGGGAATAAGTAATACCTTAGCTGACCAAGACGTGGGAAATTCTGTTCCAGCATGGCTGAGCCTCAGTGCATAAAGCAAGCTCCATAAAATCATGGCTGGGTGAGTTTAGTGTGAAAGAACTTGACTGGCCCTCACAGAGCCCTGACTTCAACCACATCAAACACCTTTGGGTTGAACTTGAACAGAGATTGAGAGCCAGACCCTCTCGTCCAACATCACTGTCTGACCTAACAAATGCTCTTCTAGATGAATGGGCAGAAATTCCTACAGGCACTCTCCAATATCTTGCAGAAAGCTTCCCAGAAGAGTGGAATCTGTTAGAGCTGCAAAGGAGGACCAGCTCCATATTAATGTCTATCAATTTAAAATGGGATTCATAAAAGCTGTAAGTGTGATGTGTAGGTTTCCCAATACTTTGGCCCACTGTTGCCATATGTATGCAATTCCCATTTCAACACGCCACTCTGATGTGCGACACCCCTTTGTTACATAAGTGTCCACTTGTGGAAGTAGGGGACAGCGAAGAGCAGATTATTTAATCAGTTTAGCAAATTTAACGTCATTGTTTTGAAGTCCCTGCTGAAAAAGGACTGTTACAGCCATCAAATGCATTTAAAATCAGCTACTAGTCTCCTGTTACACCATTAGGGTCCTTTACATTGTTATATCAATCCAATAAAAAGCCAAAACACATTACAAAACCATCAAGAACCAACAGACTCATAATGGTTTCTGTGGGTGTTTTCAGCAGGAATGTCAAGCATTTTCCTGCTGTGGATTAGAAACAGATTTGTCTTGCATGTTTTAAGTGGGTGCAAAAAGTCACAATGGTTTCTAGGTTCAGCTGCTGGAGTTGACGCTTGTGTTCACTTGAACCCTCCAAGGGGTCATCTAACACTTCACTTGAACTAATAAAGTGAAGGAGGGGACATGATGAGGCCAAGGGGACGAGGAATGTTTAAAAACCAGTATTGAAACAAGAAGATGAACTCCCAGGGTCCTTAAGCAGGACCCTTATATTCCCTGCTGGAGACGCACATTTTAACTCCCTGTAGTTTGGAATCACCCTTAAATTGTCTGACCCTGATAACAATTTACAGATTTTTACTTCCTTTCTTTAGTTGCACATTGTAAACTAGTAAATCCTTTTAATCTAGCACTGAGTCAGCAACAACATTTTCTATAAAAGTATTTTATGTCAGTAAAATTTGTGTGTTTGTTTTCTAAAATAATATTCTAAAATCTTTTTGAGGAGATTAAAAACTAGTTAGTGCTTGTATGCAGGACAGTAATCTGGGTGGTCCCAGGGTGAACCAGCAGTGCCAAACAGTCAAAACCAGTGGATCAATATATGCTCGCTGTCTGGGGAGTGTCCTGTGTGGTGCACTTTTGTAGGGAGCTTCTAGGGAGATTGGAATAGACCTCTGATATCGTGTCATGCTGTAGTCCTATATTAGGAACTCCACTACGGGAGACATGAAGAGCCCCTGACCGCTTTTGTTTACCACAGGGCAGCGATTTCTGAAAATGGCCTTTATTTTTGTCATATAGAAATCCTGCTTAGGCCTGGAGTTCTAAATATGGGCAGGACACAGACTACAGAATGACCTCACAACACAACTTCAGAAGTCTATATCTACTGCAGCTGAAATACTGTCCTGTGGGACTGTCCTATAAAGACTCCTCCTAAGTAAGCAGCCTATCGTCCACACAAATGAAACAACACTACCAAAACTTGTAGAGAGGAGAATTCCCACTCTGCAATGTCTTCTGGGTTTCTCAAACACTAGAGGGCGCTAAGTCCAAAATGAATGGTTGATATGGAGCATTTGAGTAAAATCATAGTTTGTAAATGCTTAAACACTTTTAATGTAAAAGAATACAATAATTTCCTGAAAACAGAACACCATAAAACATTTTAACACCGCTGTTATATTTTTAAGAGCTTTTAAATTCGAGCTATAGGAGTTTACAAGGGTGTCTCATGTAGGTCCATGACATCAGTGAGCGTGAACAGCCAGTAACGCTCTAGCAGTAATGTCCGACTCCTGCTGCCCACAACCCGTTAACTGTAGAAAAAAGGAATACATGGGTAAGATTTCTTTTTTTGTGTGAAATGCATTCTTCTACTTTCTAAAACTAAAGAAATGTTCTGTGAGTGATTAGAAATTATTTTAACTTTTTTGTTTTGTTCTTTGTTTTTACTTCCATTCATTGACTCGCTCGCGGGCGCCCTCTGCTGTTTAGCAGTCCTGTTTTTGATATAACGTGGGAAATAAGAAGTGGCCAGGATCCCCATAAACTCTGAAGCTCTGGTGTGGTAATGTCGCCAGAGTGGCGCCAAGCTCGTGAGAGAAATGGTGAGAGAAAATGGAGATGTTCTTATGTAGTACGATAAGCTACATATTTACAAATACTTCTAAATAAAATATGATGTTTGGACAAATTCTTCAATTAATCAGTGATTTTACACTTTATAAGGTTGTAGAGATGAATTCAAAGATCTGAACAACTTACATTTTAAAACAAAATCTGCTCCAACAACTTTGTTTTCCGTTATTTTCATTATATTGTTTATTTCCTTTTGCATCGTTCTTGCGCAGTGAACTGTGGCTAACCGAAGGCTGGGAAGGAAACATCTGATGCATCCTTCAAATCACCCAGAACGTGGGCTGCGTTTCTACGTGGATCCTTCACTTTGGAACGGCCTGCTATGACGTAGTGGCCGTAAAATGCAGCCTAGGCTTTGGAATGCAGCTATTGTCAGAGCTGGTTTTTGAGAAGCCTGGCCACTTCCTATTTCCCCCGTTATATCAAAAACAGGACTGCAAAACACCAGAGGGTACCTGTGAGGGAGTCCTCAATGACTGGGTGAGAATAGAGCTAAATGACTAAAAATGGAAAATTAAAATAGTTTCTAATCATTTACCCAGAACCTTTTAGAAAGTAGAAGGACACATTTCACTAAAAAACAAAGAAGAAAATCTTATGGTTCCTTTTTTCTACAGCAAATGGGTTTTGACCAGCAGGAGGCTAACATTACTGCTGCTGAGTGCTGATTGGTTGGTGGGCGGAGCAGCTCATTGGCTGTTTGCGCTCACGGATGTCATGAATGTGCATGAGTTGCTGTTTTAAACTCCTATAATTCGAGTTTAAAAGCTCTTAAAAATATAACAGCAGTGTTAAAATGTTTTGTGTTTGTCAGAAATGTATTGCTTTCTTTTACATTAAAAATGTTTAAGCATTTCTAAACTGATTTTGCTCCAATGCTCCATATTAACCCAGTCCTTTTGGACTTGCTCGGTGCGCCCTCTAGCATTTGAGAAACCCGGAAGACATTACAGAGCAATAATTCTCATCTCTACAAGTTCTCTCCCTGTGTCTTGTTGCTGAATGATAAAAAAACAAATTTGCGTGGGGCCCCCTGGTGGATCGGGGTCTCTAAGCAACTGTTTGTATGTCTGAAAGCAAGAAACATCCCTGGATCCTGTGGTTCCTAACAGTGTTTAGCATGCCAAGTTAAAGCAAACACTTGGTAGTGGTTTGGTAAAGGTGTGATTGTACTCCATCAGTTTAACTGGAATAATTACACAGTCCACAACTCCTACAGGCCTAAACACTGGGAGAGCTTTATTTACTTAGATTAGATACTTTACCATTGGGAATTTACCATTGGGTTCCCCACTGGTTTCTGTACTGCACTCAGTGTTTCACAGACAGAATGTCCTAGAGCCTCGTTCAGAGCCTCTGTGCAGCTATCTTTGTCATCTGTCAATCACTGGGGGCTCGTATGTGTGTTTTTCTTGGGTCAGTGTGTGTGTGTGTGGCTTTGGCAGTGTGCATAACTGGTGTTATGAGGCTCATGCTGTAGATCTCTCTGCTGCTGTAAAAGCCTCGACCACACATGCACACCTTCTCTGAAAGACCTGCAGGTCACTGACGGCTGTTACTTTCAGCTTTAATCACTCACTGTCAGCCTCCTCTCATTCTTGGCCTGGTCATTCTGGCTTTTTAAATGCGAGGCACCTCAGGGCTCACCACACCACAGGCCTGTAACTGACTCACTGACTCACTCGCATAAGCCCAGTCCTAAAGAGCCCACAGGAGGAAACATAAAAAAGAGATCTAGTTAATATCTCTGTAGTTTCTCCTGGACAACAGTGGAGATCAGATGGAAAGAGTCTGGAGGCCCCATGTCCTTACATTGTTCTTAACTAAACTAGCAGCTTGACCACTCATCTAGTTAACTAAACTAGCAGCTTGACCACTCAACTACTTAACTAAACTAGCAGCTTGGCCACTCAACTTGTTAACTAAACTAGCAGCTTGGCCACTCAACTTGTTAACTAAACTAGCAGCTTGACCACTCAACTAGTTAACCAAACTAGCAGCTTGACCACTCAACTAGTTAACCAAACTAGCAGCTTGACCACTCAACTAGTTAACTAAACTAGCAGCTTGTATTTAAGCAATAGAACCTGAGAGAGAGTGTGTTATCATGAAATAACATCACAGCTGTGATTTGGTCAGTCATGATGCGTTATAGCGATAACACACTCCTCAAGTGTTCTATTGCTTTTATACACCGGTTTAATAAATAAAGTAAGAGATTCATAAACTGGGCCGTGAACGCTGCGTTTAATATGTTTTGATGTTCGCAGTTCCTGAAGCCAAATTATAGCTCCTTAATGAGTGGCTTGATGCTACATCTGAGTAACGAGCTCCGACCACTCACTGCACAGTCGGCAGTTCATTCTCCAGCTCCTTACACTAAATTCCCAAACTGTCGTCACCACTGAGCAGCTTTACTGCTTTTATTGGGTCAGTTTTATGGCTCAGTCTGATTTGGTCAGACTCTGAAGATCAGACTCCACGTTTCGTGAATGGTACTGGGTTCATTTCTGGCTGATTCCAGGTTGTTTAGCTGTTCTTCTGTCACAGCTGCCACTGAAAAGCTGCTCAGCTGTGATGAGAGTTTGGGAATTTAGCGTAGTCTCATCTTCAGAGTCTGGCCAAATTGGCTGTTGGTCAAATGTGATCTTAAAAGTGTTCGTTTTCTGTTTGTGGCAAAGTAAGAAGTAAAAATGTTCAAGTGGCTTCAGCGTCTCCTATAGCTATCAAAGTTGTTGCTTAGCAACAGCATCTCAGCGGAGTGATACCAGAGCCGGTTTATGAGGAGCCTGGCCACTTCCTATTACCCTGGTTATAACACAAACAGCAGAGGGCGTTCGCGAGTGAGTCCTCAATGAATGGGAGTAAATAGAGCTCCTTGGCTAAAAACAAACAGTTAAAATAGTTAATAATCACTTGGCCAGAACATTCCCAGAAGAATGTCTTTCACTAAAAAAGCAAAGGAAACTCACCTATATTTTTCATTTTTTCTATAGCAAATGGGTTTTGGGCAGCAGGAGGCGGGCTTTACTACCGAGCCTGATGATCAATTGGCAAGCAGAGCAGCTCATTGGCTGTTGGCATTCACTAACATCATGAACCTAGATGAGGTGCCATTTTAATCTCCTATAACTCGAGTTTAAAAGCTCTTACAAATATAAGATCGGTGTTAAAATGTTTTATACTGTTCTGTGTTCAGGAAATGAATGAATTCTTTTACACTAAATAAATAAACTATGATTTTGCTCAGATGCTCCATATCAACCCATTCACTGAGAAAACCGGAAGACATTGCAGAGTGGGAATTCTCCACTCTGGTTCTCTGGTGATACCATCACGGAGCCATAACATCATGGGTTTATTCCCGCATGGCCGGAACTAACTCTTGTATAAACTTTATTATGACAATAACAATAATAAGTTAGATAGTTTATCATCACTGTTCACAAATGATTATGATAATAGTATAGTTACTAGGTTGTCTAATATTTTAAAATATATCCTTTATAGAGAAATCAGCAGTAAAATACTGTAGATTTATTTTGTGGATATTATTATTATTATTGTTATTGTTATTATTATTACTACTATTATTATTGTTGTTATTATTGGTGGTGGTAGTGTTATTATGACAGGAGGTCAGACAAAGACAGATCATTCCGCTCATCTCTGTTCTCATAAATCTCCCAGCCTGTCAGTAAAGGACCAGCTGTTGTCATGACGACGGATTCCACTCAGGGGCCCCGCTGCCAAGGATGCAGCTGCAGCTCAGAGTGAAGCCATGAAGCGCTCAGAGTTTTAACAGAGGAGACTGAGCTTTAGAGCTTTAGAGACCTCATCCTCACCTCCTAATATGAGAAAAAACTTTGGCTTCCAAAACATCAACAGTTCATGATGTGTCTGTAGGAGACTGTACATGTGCTACATGGCCAAAAGTATGTGGACACCCCTCCTATTTATGGAGTTCAGGTGTATAAAATCAAGCAGTAGAGTGAGTCGTACTGAAGAGCTCAGAGGACTTAGTCATTGCATATTGATTTATTCTGAAGAGCAAATATATGTTTAAGCATCTAGGTACACTGTTTTTGTGAATTAGCTTTATGCATTTCACAACTTTCTGCTGAAAATCTGCAATCGGCTCTGATTCAGGTTTCAAGTGATGGGGATTGATGGAGGTCTACATAATCATTTTTTTCAATTCCCATTTCCAAAAATCAAAACAGGGAAGGAACTGCAGCAAAAGAAATAGTACATTTGCTACATTCACAATATAGCTTTATGGTTTATGTTTAATGACAAGGGATTTTGATATTGCAACTTTCAGCAAAGAAAGAAAAGCAGGAAACATAGGAAGTGCTGTTTTATTGTACCGGCAGCAGTTGAGGGGCATGACACACCCTCCCTGGACCGATTTAAAACCCCCAACATGCTGCACTACTAATGTCCACTCATTGACAACAGTTTACAAGAAATTAGTCCAGCGCTTTCCCAGGGGCTCCATGTGGCCACTGCCAAACTAACCAATTGCTGAATGCTACACAGCCCCCCCGTTCAAAGGTCCAAACCGCCTTGGGGACCTACAAAGAGTCTGAGCAGAGTCCCTCGGGTGTGCGGAGGCACACTGCAGCCCCCTGCCAAGTTTCTTCGCAACAGGGGTTTCAAAATGTTCACTGCCTCGGCAAAATGAACATGTTGCAGCGCACACTCTCTCATGCCAATCCTAATTGGGGCCACCTCCTCTTCCCTAGGGTTTGTTGTGGTTGATGCTACCAGGCTCCTACACGGCTCTGCCAGTAGGGCCTTGCGGCCAGCCGTTGCCAGGTGTCCCTGCTGGCCCTTGTCCAGGACTCCCTGCTACCACCTCTTTTGCCATCCTCCACCAGGCTCTACTGTTGG
The DNA here is from genome assembly GCF_015220715.1 of Pygocentrus nattereri. Lineage (NCBI taxonomy): Eukaryota > Metazoa > Chordata > Actinopteri > Characiformes > Serrasalmidae > Pygocentrus > Pygocentrus nattereri. The sequence continues at coordinate 22,051,391 of NC_051224.1, forward strand.
TCCTGGCTACATTGCTGTCATCTTCATTGCTCATCTTTGCTATGCTGCTTCATCTTTTGCAGTCTTCATCAGGGGTCCTTCTTCTTTGCCAACTGTGTTTGAGTTTGTGATGTTGCCATTCTTCTTCAGTCCACTGGGGGAGTGATCCTACTTCTGACACCAAATGTGGCGTCTGGCAAGGAAGGAGATACAGGAAACATAGTGCTTTCAGGAAAGGCTACTTTATGGAATTGGCAGCATTAACCCCAACACGAAAAAGAGGCCGGGGTAATGCAGGATGGCATGACACACAGAAGGTTAGACACACACACACACACACACACATAAAGTCCACCTGTCCTGAACCAATTTAACACCCCCAACATGCTACACTAACATTGTCCACTCAACTATTTTCAAGAAAAAGTCTCTCTCACTGGGTGTCTTTCCAGACTTATACAGTATTTTTGAAAATTTGGTGGAATTCCCATTTCATGATAAAGCAACAGTTACTGAGTTACTGTATATTGTGTTTTTCTGTGAAGGAGCCTCTCACTGATCACTCACTCATATAATTTTGCATTGTTCTTCTTGTCCCCATTACTCTTCAGAGCAAAGTGACACCCATGTTAAGTGCTATGATGTAGCACTGCTGTAAATCAAGGGACCCACAGCAAGAGGCAGGAAAGGACTTAGGACACAGTTGTTACCATATCAGGCAGGCGGTGTCAGTTAATGTGGAGGTAAGTAAAGGTAGGAGAACATATATATTACAGACAGTCCAGAGACATCTCAGTTGTCCTTTTGTCCATGTTGCTGAACATTCATTCTAGACCAGTAGTTTTCAGCTCCAAAAACGTTCTGAGCAGCATCTCCAGCAATTTGCAGAAGAAGTGAGGCAATAAGGGTCCATCTTTATCTTTGTATGAGCCAATTTCCCTGACAGACAAACATTATCTGCTCTAGATAATAGCATTAGAAATTCATTTAAAGTGGCAGTATTTACTAATATCAATTAGTGCAGTAATACCTTTACATACAGTTCCTACACTTTGTTTGAACTATTTTGTAAAAGAAGCCGGCTTTGTTCGGAATAATCCAAGTAGTAAGCAGAATCATAGTCAGATGATCTTAATGCTGAAATTGTGATGCGCGTAATGATGGATGAAATTTGGTATGAGGAACACTTTGTCCCTGCTCATAAATGGTGTGTGGAGGGAACAGGGTGGGGTGATGAAGTCTGGATGGGTCAAATAAATTAATCACAACAAATATCATTTTATTTATGGCCTCCATGGCCTTATGGCTCTCCTCAGGCTCACTTTCCGCCTCCTCGGTCACTTGATGGCCGGTTTGATATCTGATCTATTGGCCGTTCACTCATTTATAACCTTATTACATCCAGGCCGTGACATGAGGGCTTCCGCAGCGGCCAAAGTCAATATGAGCTGGACCTGCTCATAATGCAGCCACAGGTCTAGCCAAATTCATCCGTCAGACGCAGCGGGGGAGTGCTGGGAACGGGATTATCCAGACCTTAAGTGGCTCTGATGTGACCATGGCTCCCGTCCCGTACGTCTAGTTTATCTTACTTTATCTCTCCGTCCACATGCGGGGGCTAAAATATTGCACCGTTCTTAGCAAAGCTGCTCTGATTCATGTTGCTTTGGTTACATAACGTGGCGCACAACATGAAAGGCGTGCCGGAGAACAACTCGGTCATTTTCAGAGGAGTGTTTGAAGCACGACAGCGATGTGAGATCAGCATGGGACCCCCAGTATGCCCCTGGGAGCTCAGAGTAAATCATCCTGTCTTACATTGGACTTAAGTGCATGTGTATATATATATATATATATATATATATATATATATATAGTCAGTGGGTGTTTTAAAGCTATTTAATGTTCTATAACTGCATGTTGGATCATTTTCCGGTTTCTTTTCGATGAGTTGATATCAATACAAACGTTCTGCTGCAAAGCACTACATAATGCATTTCTAAGACAATGTGTGCGCATGTATTTATCTCTTTGTGGGGACCAAATGGAACCTGGATATCAATACAATTTGTTACTTTGATTAAATAATGATGTGCCATTGCACACACTGCATGTCCATGTGCATGGAAATGTGCATGTATGTATTTATCTCCTTGTGGGGGCCAAATATTGCCAGAAAACACAAAGCCCACAAACATAGCAGTTGTGGGGACACTTGGCAGCTCTTCCTCCCTCCAAACTACATCTTTTACTAGATAACATGAAACACAAAAGCCAAAAGCTGATCGTCTGCTTGCTGAGGTTGAGGTTAGGGGGCTTTTGGTGGAGCACAGCAGCAGCACCCCTCAAAGAGCCCAGCACACGCTTGTGTGCATGTGTGTGTGCACATGCAACATAACTGGAGTGTGTTCATGTGTCAGTTTACTCTTTTAGAGGAAGACAAGTTACCAGAGTTTCAGTTGACGGGATTAACCCCCTGGACACCATCGTATCCAAGTACACACGCCCATAAACACACATCCCCCCACCCCCACCCCCTTTTCCAGAGGGAATAAGAGGAGCCCTGAGGAGGCTGAGGCTCACAGGACACACACTCACCCATGAGTGCAATGCCCAGCGGCACAGCCAGTACCAACGGAGTCATGCCCGAGCAGAAGAAGTCAGGTATGATCTCTCTCTCTCTCTCTCTCTCTGTCTCTCTGTCTCTCTGTCTCTCTGTCTCTCTCTCTCTCTCTCTCTCTCTCTCTCTCTCTCTCTCTCTTCATCACCTAGCTCTCCTGACTCTGGAAGTGCATTGCCATCTGTGCGCACAGTAGGGGGGACACACATGTTCCTCTCACGTGTCCACATGGAGAGAAATTAGCTATATTTTTCCCTTTTATTCAGGCGAACTGTGATGTTTCAGTTACTAAGGAGATGTTTTTCCTGCTACGGCTATAATTATGGATAATATTCAAGCTGTGAACTCATCAAATAATGTAATTGGCAATAATTGTTTAGCTATAGAATAGTAAATATTTTGACGTATATTCAACGTGAACAATGAATTTAACCCGTTGAAATCCCAGGTTTATTACATATTAAGGCTTATTATTCAGTGAGTACAGATCCTTTAATGCAAACTGGTTGAGCTATTCTTAGGTAATAAAATATTAAGCGTATGATAAAACTTTAGGCCTTCCCTGGCCATTTAAAGGGTTTATACACACACACACACACACATATATTATATATATATTCATATATATATTCATATTCATCCAATGCTAAGCTGTAAAAATATTAGCTGCTGTCAGAAGAAAACCCTGTATCTCATTTTCCACTTTTTGGCATAATCTTAAAGAACCTGTTGTCCTTGTGTGTAAATTTCATGATGAATGGACCAAAATTGCTTAGAAAAAAGTGTGGTTCCATTGACTTACATTCAAAGTAAAGTATGTTTTTTCCTTTTCCTGTCAAGTTGCAGTTTTAGAGATACAAGGTTTTGTTCTGACAGCAGTGGTTTGCTTATGATTGTTCTGGTGACTTCATATAAAATTTATTATTATTTTTTTTTTACATGATTTTTTAAAATATTTCCTATCATGCTCTTTCTCTCTACACTCAGTAAAGGTTCTATATAGTACCAGAAAAAGGTTTACTTCCACCACAGAGCAGAACCATTAACCATGCAAAGAACCATTAATTCAAATGATTCTGTGATGCATCGCAGCTCTCTATATAACCACTTCCTACACTAAAGAACCCTTTTTTGAGTTGAATAAAAGGAAGGCAAATAACAGGTATTGCGCTTCATTCCCTCCTGGTTCTTCTCTGTATTATCCAGTCCTCATCCCATAACGCTCCAGTGACAGGCGAAACCGGACCATGATGGAAAACGTTTGTGTGCCGTTACTCAAATATGACAAACGATTAATCTCGAACCATGAAATGTAGATGGTGACGCAACGTAAAAACGTCCCTGAGGAAACTGTACACTTCTGCATGCTGAGAATGCTCTGCATGCTAAACGTACAGCTGGCACCTATAAGTGTCGCCATAAAAGATGTAGAGGTGACCATAAAAAGTGACCAAGGGGACGGAGAAGGAGAGCCGAAGACTTATACTAGCCTGTTGAAGGAAATCCACTGTGTCTATCATACATATGCATAGTGTTAATGCATTATATTACATATTACCATATATACATTTTTCTATAAAAACAACAGTACTTTCATTTACCTGAAACTCCAAATCTGTATGTTGGATCCAAAGGAATCAAATACACAGTGGCATCAAAATCATTTGACCATTGGGGCCGTACGTATTAAATGAATGGTGTTAGGACATGAAGCTTTAATCCAGGTGGTGTTTATTTTAAGCAGACCATTCCAAGAGTGTCAAATATTGTTTAAAAATGCAGGTGAGCTTTTCATCCAGAGTTCACAATCCATCACTGAAGACAAGCTCACCAACACCTGTGTGCGAACAACAGCACCACACTGCAAAAATGAGTATCTATTTAAGGGAAATGATCTTTAATCTAGTCAATATATCTAATATTTCCCATTGTGAGATGGATGTGGACTAATTATGAGACTATCTAGTTTTTTTCTAGAAATCATGTACATATTTTATATTATTTTATCAAGTTTAATTATCTCACTATACTGGCAGATTACCTGGTTTCTTACAACAAGCAAAATTATCTGCCAACATTGTGAGATAATTTTACTTAATAAAATCACTTGAGTAAAGAATGTTTAGAAACAAGTTAAATAATCTTAGAATAAGCTTACAACAATCTAAACAGGATTTATTTACTACATTTAAGATCATTTTACTTGACAAGATGCCATTTTTTGCAGTGTAGACTTTAAAGTTCCCACCTCTGCACTTTACAGAACTCTTAGTGTAGTCTGGTTGGAGTTCTTCTCAAACTTTCTCCACAACAGACTTTCCCATTACCTCTGAAGTTTTGCTAAAAGTGTTTCTTTTTTTCTTAAATGTTTTATGAAAGAACGTCCAAGTTTAACAATCCTTAAGTGGATAACTTCTGAACAAGCCACAGGTCCACCGGCAGTTTTATTACACACATCTATAACTTTAGAATAGCCCAATTAGTTTGCACTGAAATCCCTGTTGTTACTGAATAATACGACTTTGTATGAAATAAACCGGGATTAAGGGGTTAAATGATCCAAATACTTCAAAGGGCCACTGTATTACATCAGCTCACAGTCAATTATGGCCAAATTCATAAACTGGAACACCGAAATTGCTTTGATGTAATTGTACTCCACTATAGTTTGTCACTGCTGGCAGAGAGCAGCCTGAATAGTTCAGTTCTAATCAGTGTACCCACTTAAAACGTTGATTCTTCAAAGGTAGTTTAGTGAAGAAAATGGTTCTATATAGAACCATGAACACTCAAAGAACCTTTTCCATAATTAAATGGTTCTTTGCATCGTGAAAGGGTTTTTCAGATTGATGGAGTATGTGCTGTAGATGGTTCTAAATAGGGCTCTTCTGTTGTAACAATATGTAGCAATAGAAGAACCCTTTTGGTGCTATATAGAACCATTTTCAAAAAGCCTCTATACAGAACCGTATGTAACACATTCATGCACATTTTCCATCAATACAAAGATCCTTTTCATAATGCAAAGAACCTTTTAGTCAAGGAAAGGGTTCTGTAAGTTTCTATACAGATCCTTGAAGCAGCATTTGTTTTAGGAGTGTTGTCCCAATGGAAGAACCCTTTTTTGGTGCTATATAGAACATTTTTCAACAAGGTCCTGTAAGAGCCATCTACAGCACATTCTCCATCAGTCTGAATAATGATTTCATGATACAAAGAAACCTTTAATCATGCAAAGTGTTCATGGTTCTATACAGAACCCTTTTTTTTAACCAAAAAAAAAACCCTTGGAGAAGTGTGTAGAATGAAGATGCACACTGTAGAGAGTGATTGCTGAGAAACAAAATAATGAAGTGCTCTAAAATGATAAAGTTCTTCAAGTTAAAAACAATTTTGTTTAGCTACTATCTAAATTCAGGTAAACAGTGAGTGTATTAGTTGTTTGGAGATGGTGGTGGGGGAGCCGGGGGCTGGGTGGGGGTTACTGATGCCTGTCCCCCAGCTATCAAAGATATGTTCATCCACAGAGGGGACTGATGACATTTCACACGAGGAAAGGGCACCTTGGGCATTGCTGGGATTTCGCGGCTCCCCCTAAAGTCCAGTGCAGCGTCCTGGGTGTCAGAGGAAAATAATAATAGTCTTTTCAGAGCAGAGAGGAGTTTAACAGCTGCTGTGTTTAACAAATGAGTATAAATCAGTGAGTATAAATAAAGCCGATGGAGCTTTAGAGCTTGTCTCCCTCTGTCTCTCTCACATGTTCAATTCCTTTACTGTAGTGCATAAAACTTCTCATTGGGGCTGGACGATATGGCCAAAATATGTATTTCCACGAGATTTGATATTACAGATGTTTAATAATTACTGATAATGAAGATATGTTACATACAAAATTAGCATGAATAGTAGGGTGTTATGAACCCTGAAGAAAGCAGAAGACTTTCTCTATTGTGTACAGTGTTATTTATTGTTAAGTACATTAAGTACCTTTATACATTTTCAGTTTACTTTTTACTGAGCCTTTATATTGTGATATATTCAACATGTGACACATTTAACCCCTTAAATGCCCAGGGCCCACCGGCAGGCCCAATGCTTTATTACACACCTCTATATCGTCTATAAAAATTGTAACTTTACAGGAAAAGGAAAAAACCTACTTTACTTTTAATGTAAGTCAATGGAACCAGATTTTTTTCCCAAGTCATTTTCAGTCATTTCTTTTAGTCCATTCATCATGAAATTTACACACAATGATACACTCACAGCGATATGCTAAGAGTAACTCAGCCAACAGTTTGCACTGAAGTCCCTGTAATTACTAAGTAATAAGTCTTAGAATGTGATAAGTCTGCGATTTTAAGGGGTTGCTAACAGTCTCAATACAAAGATTTTAGGAATAAAGTTGTTGTTCCAAGATGTTTCCTCAAACTGATTGCTCAGAGCGTAACTTGTGCTGCTAATGCTGGATTAAGGAACAGGATGGTATAATAATTCTATCAAAAATCACAAATGAGTATTATTGATATCCAAATGATATATGATTTTATTCATTATTGTCCATTTTTAAACTCCACTCGTCTAGCTCCAAAATTGGGGCATTTCTCGTTTACAATGCTGCCTCCATTTAATCATCCAAACAGGAAATTTTACATTGCTGGGTATGGCCTCCTCATCACTATTCATTACACTGGTCTTCAGGAGCGCTAGTTAGAGCACTGAAACGCAGAATAAAGTGCTACACACCACAAATGCAGTGTTTAAAGGAAAGCTCGACGTCTGGATAGTATGCTAGCTAGCGCAGTAGCTACCATAGCTAAAGATTTTTAGAAGTTATAGATCACGTTCCCTCAAATCTGAAGGTTTTCTGTAATGAAAGTCTCTTTATTTTGAGCCAGGTCAAGGCTGAGAGGGTATTTAGTTGGGTTTACATTACATTACATTGTCTTCTGTACTCTTCATTACTTCAGCAGTGAAATTAGCATGCTTGCTAACTCTCCTGACTGACACAGCACCACCTAGTTTACCAAAGCAGCAGATCCTGTTCAGTTTGTTCAGTTAGCTGTCCAACTTTTGCTGCTAATACTGGACTGAGGAGCATAATAGCACTGGAAACACAAATATTGATATCCAAATAATGTATCATTTTCATCATTACTGTTACTGGGTTTTATAAGCCAGGCCTACTGTTCCTGCACTGAGAGCGCATTAGCAGAATTTCCTCTGCTCTGCACTGTGAGAACAGTCACTGTGGCTTTCTTTTATTGCTGTATGGCTGCTATATTGCATGCAGCGAAAGTGCTGGAGCTCTATAGTTAGTAGTCATAAATTGCAGAGTTACACAGATTGGAAACACTTGAGCTGCTGTGTGTTTTTACTGCTCTCGTTACACAGCGCAGTGAAACACAAGCATCCCAGCAGCTCGGCAGGTGTCTTTATGTGAAGGACGCATTTAGAGACCACTTGCTTTTATGGATCATTTATAAAGAACAACACAAACTCTGCTGCCATAAATTCACCCCGCTGCTGTCACCATATAGACGCAGGTGGCTGAACACGTGGACACATACACATAGAGAGACACATGCACAGGCAGAAAGCAAGACACACAGGCAGACAGACAGCCAGACAGTAAGAAAGTTTAACTGGTGGGGTGGTGTGACAGACAGACAGACAGACAGGTAGAAGTGTTCACCTTATTGTGTTTGAGTGATTGAGTTGATAGTAAATGGAGTCATCAGTGTGTTATTCACTGTTGATTTTACGATGTGTTTAATGTGCTGTTTGGTCAGGGATGAGTGTAGATACACCACACCGATCATGTTCTTCTTCAGCTCTGCCTTTACCAGCCAACAGCATCCCTCTTTCTGCCAACACTTCCCTCTCATCAATCATCTCAACGAGTCTCTCTAGCCCCCTTTGGCTGCCTTCATGAGATCCCCGGTTTCAAATCCCTACCCGTCCATTTTTAAACTCTCGTTCTCCACATGATTCAGGCTTCCACCACTTTCCACGTCCACTTGTCCAGCTCCACATTGGTGTGATTCTTGTTTACAATCCTGCCTCCATGTTGTCATCCAAACAGTATATTTTACTCGGCTAGTAATGGCCTCCTCATTGCTATTTATTACACTGGTGTTCAGGAGTATTTAGAGCACGACAATGGATGTTTTTATGCTAGCTAGCGCAGTAGCTGCTACAGCTGACGTTTTTGTGAGTTACAGATCACATTCCTTCAAATATCAAGATTTTTCTAAAATGAAAGTCTTGGTATTTGGAGCCATGGCAAAGCTGACAGGGCTTTTATTAGGGTTTGCATTTATACCAGGCATGTCAAACTGGGGAGCTTCCTGGCCAAAATGCTGCAGACATTAGAGTTTACCCTCATCTCATGCTCTGAATTCGGTTCAAGAAGGCTGTGCTAATTAGCTGTTGAGCCCTTAATGGGGCACCACACTGATGTCAGCAGTGTTTTGGCCCACAAGGACTGGAGCTTGACATATGTGATTTATACGATGCAGTGCCTGTAGCTAATAACCAGACTAAACTAAAGTTCTGGACCAAAGACTCAGCCTAGAGACTTGGCCTGAACTCATCTGAATCAACTTGTGAACATCTCTGTCGCGTGAGCAACAGTGCATTATGGGTATTCAATTATTATAGGTATTCACTTATACGCTACATAGCATGGTGCACTGTGGGACTGTAGGAGGGTATTGGTCTTTCTTCTAGGGCTGCATCAATATGGGAATCCTGGGCCGATGCTGATATTCGATACTATGCATGTACATCTTTACATCTTTACATCTTTGGCATGCAAAGCCCTTCTGTCAAGGCCACCGCACACTGGATACGCTGCATCGTAGAGTGTCCAAAAACGTAAATTTCAGCTTATGTCTTTCAGCTTGGAAACAACCAGTTTGTGCAGAGGTAGTAAACTGATGCCAAGCATGATGAGTGATGCTGAACACTTTATTTCATTCAGTTTATATGAGCAAAGTAATAAAAGAACTTAAACCTGGCTTTTATGTCTGGGTGCAGATAGATTTGAATAGCTGACACATTTTAGCTGCACTGCTGTAGCGCAGCCGACATCGCCTCAACTAGGGATCGGCAACATGCAGCACTTTTACTGTCCTGTTGCGGCTGCACAGAATTAGATTTGGAGGTAAAAATAAAATAATTCTCCTTTACAGTAAAATAAAGCTCTGCTGGTCGTTCAACACAGGTTAACAATAATGGTATTAAACGCTGGAGTTAATGTAGAACTGCGAATTCACCCTGTAATGTTGAAGATCAGCACACAGACTGTTGATCACCATAGCAATGCAGACAACAATCTCGCCTAATTAGTAGCTAACGAACAGACAAAGAGAAAGATTTAGACAAACATTGATTATTTGGAGACGAATGAACTTATTTGCATTTAGAATCAGTCCAGCTGGTTTCCTGATACGTTTAATCTGAAACGAGAAACTGTCAAACACTAAAAAGTCACGAAGCTGAAGTGAGATTCTCATTCGCCAGCTTCTTGTTCAAATTTTCCTGTTCCGCCTTAAATGGTGTAGCAGTTACATTCTGCCACCTCAGGCACCATTTAAAGTGGAAATGGGAAAATCAGAACAAGAAGCTTTTGAATTAGAAGCAACTTAAGTTTGGTAAAAAAGTCAAACATTGAAAGGCATTTTACAAGAAACTGTTCTACTTTTGAGGAAACGTTTCCTGCCAGAGATGTGAGAAAAGTGGCTACAGCGGAGCTAAAGCTTAAAGCAGAGCTTTAAAGTAAGTCTGCATTTTAGTTTATATTATACTTTTTAGCCTATACTTGGACATTAGAACATACTGAGACATATTTACAGCCAAGATGGTAGAAAGGATATAAAATGTTGTTCCCTTGGTGGATTGATTTCTGTTGAAAGTACAAAGTGGCTCTTCTTAACATTTGGGTTGTCGACCCCTGGCTTAGACCGACTATGGCTTTAGTCCACTTCTACAACAGCCTCAGTTACAGTTCATCTCTAAGAGAGGACTCTCAGAGACACTTCTTGTGTCATATAGACAATGCTCTTGTGATTTTGATGCTGCTATAGACACTACTATTGCTCACACTGTTGCCATAAAGTGAAAAAAAGAAGAGTTGTGGCCTAAAAAAAAAAAAACACACGTGTCTCTGAAGGCTTCAGCAAAATGGCCCCCTTTCAGTGAGGTAAACCATCCGGACTTGAATGCTGTTGGAAATTCACAGCTGTCAACAGCATGTTCTCAGCAAGTACAGCTCTGTAGTTCCTGTACTCAGCTGTACTCAGTCATATCTCAGAAACCGCAGCCTTGTTTGTACATCTGTCCATTTACGCTTTTTTCCACCTGACCCATGTCAGATCAACAGTGATCAGAGAGGCCGCCGCACAGCGGGTGGTGCTTCACATGTCATTTGGAAGATCAGGGAGGTTGAGATCGTATCTGGGACCCTATGTCCATTCCAACTATCAGTTCCACTGCCCTGATCCTGTGGCACAACCTGATCTGCCCCACTCTGCTCACCACTCCTAGACCTGGCGCTGACCACAACTACTACAGCCAAACTAAACAGTTCGCTTCTGCTCTGTCATGCAGGTCAGAAACACGCACTGGTCACTGACCATGGCTGATGGCTAAATCGAGATGAATGTCCAAATGAAGGCTGGTTGAGCAATATTGTTGCTGGGTAGTGTCCGTCTATACAACATTGACCACTCAGTATAATGACGTGAATCCCAAACCCAGACTAACAGCCTGCGCCAGTGTTCTCAGTTCACCTTATTCACAGGGTGGATATTTTACTTATTACATCACAACTAGAGAAGGGCACGTCAGTCAAATTTGATATTTTAATAATCCACCCCCCCACACACACACACACACACTAAAAGAGAATATGTGGTAGCTCTATCTTTGTGGATATAGTGTAGTGAGTAAGACCTCTGCCTTCCATACTGCAAACTGGGGTTTCATCCCCTGCTGGGGCAAACATCCTATGGTTAAACCAGTAACCAAGGTGTGAAATACATGTGGTCCTGGGGGTGGGGGGGTGGCGGGGGGGTCTGAGACCCCCAAATTAACCTTTTGGACCCCCTGAATGTCTCAAAATCAAAATTCTGTGGCGTCCCTGAAAATAAACTCATTATGTTATGTTTTCTTGAAAATACACACTCAAATTCTCTGAAAGCTTGATGTTTAGCTGCTTTACCCACATCAACAAGCTTCTGTCTTTGATATTAATTAGCTAAAGATGCAGTACTGATCTGCCTCAGGGTAGCATTTAATTCAGGGGTACATTTCAGGGGGACAGATCCAGCCAGAACATCCCCCCAAAATGGGAACTGTACCTGGAAAATGGGAACGTCGGGTCACCCTAGCAGCAGAAGAGGTGTAGCTTGCAGAGGCCACAGTGTACATACCTCCAAAATCATCACTCTGTGCTTCAAGCCAACACTGGTTGGCTATCCGGTGGCGTTGGGGTGGGATGAGACCCAAATAACACTCAGTTATTATATCACTACTTTAATGTAGACATTCGGAGAACAGCTGTCAGAAGAGCAGCGACTTTACAAACATTTCTGCGACCCGTCTTTAAAATATTACGAAAACAGTAAAGTGACTAGAGAGACGAAAACATTCAAAACACTGCCCCTAGTGGACACATTCTCGTTAATTGGGAGCATGTTGGAAGACACCTACTCAGTGCACGATCAGTGCACGATGTCACACATGTCCACAGATACAGTGACGCAGAGGTAGAGATCAGCTTTGGCCTCTTTAGCACAGTTTTTGGAGAAAACCCTGCAGACCAGTCAAATAGGTTCTAAATGTTCATGTTATTGTTGTACTGGGGACATCTAAACCCCCCCCTCCCCCCAAAGGGCTAAATACTTTCCATCTAAGGCAGAGATACACAGACAGAAGCAAAGTTCTAATGACAGAGTGACCTGTCGTCAAATAAAGATGACCTTCACATCCTCCCCTTCATCCTAATCCCCTCTCCCTTTTCTTCATAGTGCAAGTTTGTGCAACCTGACTCTAGGGCTCAGTGTGTGTTCCTCTGTGTTCTTCTACATGCCACGATTATCATCTCTTTATCCACTATTTGTAAACACTAAATGGACCCTGTAATGACTCAGTGGCATTAATCTAGCTATTATGGTCTGCGTGGCTTGACAGTACCTGCCAGTGTTTCATAATCCTGCTGGCATTTCCAAGCGAGTCATATATAACGTTTAAAGCAGCATGATGTATGAGCTGCCTTTTATTTTGGCTTTGAACCGTCATGATGGCCAGGATTATGTAATGACCCCTGTTTGTGAGCGCTGCTCGTGTGTATATGTGTGTGTGTGTGTGTATAAAAGTGAGAGATGTTACACCAGCTAGACATGAGTGTGGGCACCTTCAGTGTGGCAGTTGGCAGTATTTTATGCTCACGCGTGGTAAGGCTCCTGCTGGTCAGAGCACCTGTTGCCTGAGAGTTCTATGTCAGCAGAGCCGCTGCGGGCTCTGACAGAGCGGCTTGTCAAGAAGAAGCATTACAGCGAGAACACCCCTTGCCTGTCCAAGGCCTGCCCCGTCAGATCAAGTAACCCACTGAAACGCTCTCATTTTTACCTTCTGAAGGGGAAGACAGGCCGAGACGTCAGGAAGTCTGAGGCTTTCCCCGTGCTTGGCACCCTGTGGTGATGTGAGTAGTTCTTCAGAGAAACGTCTTGAGATCTTGTCCCTTGGCTTTCTCTTAGAACTCTAAAAACAAACGCAGCTTTTTTTCGGTTTTCGATTTCAGTTTTCAGTTTTCCCGTTTAGCCCAAATATAGCGTAGGCTTGAAGTTGAAGCCCGAACTGACCCCTTTCCGCGACTCTCAGACCCAACCTGACCATGCCCCACTGGTACTACTAAATTTGAATGCGGTGACAAATGGATTAGTGCAGACACAGAAAATGTGCTGCTGGGATAAAATGATGTCTTGCACATCTGTGATACACGAACAGTGTTTGTTATCAGTATATTTTCATGGAATTGCTGATTGTGGCAGAGAACAGTGTCCACCCTCCTCTGATCAACTGTTGCAGAAATGCTTAACACACTTACTATCCATCCATCCATCCATCCATTTTCCAAGCTGCTTCTCTGTCAGGGTCGCGGGACACACTTACTAGTGAGTTTAATAAACAAGAGGAAAGATCCACCAGTCCAACAAGTCCCTCATCATCCATGGTATGATTGCGACTGATATACTGTGACTACATCCCCGGTTTCATTCAGGGATGCGCTCATCCACTCGTGAAATTCCCAATGCAAGACTACAGACCTTTTTCACACTCACTGTATCGTCACGTCCATCTGTAAATAGTAGCATTATTGAACTTCCACCTGCACAGTTTAACAGTGCAGCAATGGAGGGTCACTGTTTTTTTAGCCTCCCTCAAAAATCGTCTTTAGGCCTAAGCGCAGTTAATAGTAAACCTGATCGCATGTCTGATAGTTCCACCAATATGGACAGAAAGTCCAGTTTGACGTGGCTAAAGCAGGTTGCGCAAAACTTAAAACACTGGAACTTTGTATGACCCTGCACATCTGCCTCTGTGGACACTGTCTACTGCTGTGCGGAACTTAGGGCCTAGCCTGGTCTGTGCCATACATCCCATGTCTGAAAGCACATCTCCGTGTCAAAGCAGCTGCGTTCAGACGTCAGAGCATATTCCATAAAAAATCCTTCCCCGAACTGTGAGGAATTTGCCTCAGACAAGTTTTGCAAAGCGGAGAAGGAGCGGAGTGGATCTTTATGTTCAACACCAACATCACACAGCCATAAAGAGGTCTGCACTCATTGTGCTTCGACTTGGAAAAGAAAAAGTCCACTAGGTTTAATTCTTTCTACTTGGCCCATGTAAACATTAGCAACATTAGCAAGTGCCCTAAACACCAGAACCAGCACACACAACATCGTATTTCTACTTAACAGTAAGCCGAGCTACAGGGGAGAGGAGTCAGTTTCTCAAGGTTTGTAAGGAAACCTCTGTGATGACCATCTCCAGGATTGTAAATATGCCAGTGAATAAATATTGATCTTGGAGCTGAAAAGCATATTAATCACAAATGTGGATAAATCTGTCCTGCTGTACAGCTCACGTTCGCTCTCCAGTTCAGTTTTACTGTCTTGTTTGATCAGCTACCTCATTAAGAGTGACACATGACGAGCGGAGCTTTTTCAGCTGAAGTTGAACGTTTTTAAACTTGATTGTTCAGCGCAAGGTTTTTCTGTTATAGTACAAAAACATTCACGGAATGGTGAGTGATCATTTTTCCTGTTATCCAGGGATCGCATGTTAACACTGCGATGTGCCTTGTTAGTGTACATGTTTTATATTTATAGAAAGTGATGGAGGGGAAAGGGATGAGTGAAGACACGTTGTTCTGCCTGGTCGAGCACTAAACCTCACATTGCGGTGGTCCCAACGAGGGGAGTCTGTCATGTCTGTATTAGTGGCTTCACCTCTCATCTTACAGTGTTATAAATGGCCTCGGTGGGTTGATAATGTACTAATAATGATGCTCTGCTCGGACATTATTCATGTTATCACAGCCTTTCACTCCTGTTTGATATTTGGGCCGGATTTACAAAAGATTTCTGAGGAAATGCGCAAGAATGGGCCTCATTTATCAACCGGTCTTGAGAAGAAATTTCTTCTTAGAACCCACTTGTGCAGTTTTCACAAAGATTTGGCATTTGCTCTGCCCACTAACTGGCCACTTTGTTAGAAACATCTTCCTTATACTTCCACTCATTGGCCACTTTATTAGAAATACCTACACTGTACTTCCACTAGGGCTGTATCTGATCAACTGATGAACCGTTAATTATTTTATCACTTAGGTTTCTCACTTGAGAGAAGTTTCACTGAATAAGGCAACTAGAAAATGAAGTGTGAAGCTAAATATTTACGACGACAGCATAATTACATCAATACACCATATCACAGGCAAACATCCACAGTTAACGCCTTTAAATCCCAGACTTATTACATACTACGGCTTATAATTCAGTAAATACAGGGACTTCAATGCAAACTGGTTGAGTTATTCTGATGTTATACACTGTTAAAAATGAAGGTTCTGTTTAGGTACATTTTGTATTCCTCAAGGTACAAACAACATAAATGTTCCCTCAAAGGTACAGCCGTGGTTTAAGGTCCAAATATGAACCTTAAATGAGTTTTTCCAGGTTAAAGTTCATATTTGTAGCTTTTCATAACCAAATGTTTTAAAACAGAACAATAAAATAAAAGCCTGGAGGCGAGACGGGGTGTGGAGTCAGTACAGCTTAGAACATGTCATTTCAGTAGATTTTGGTACAATTATGTTCCCTGACTAAAGGTACTGAAGCCCTTAAGGGGACCGCCCCAGTGATAAAAGGGGTCCTGCACCAATGATAGTTTAGTACCTTTATTTCTGAGAATGTAGGAGAGCTAAGATCCACACATTTGTTCACTTTCTCTCTGATTTCTCTCCTCAACAGGAAGAAAAACCTCAAAGGCAGCAATTCCTGCTGGTAAGTATCACACATGGACACACACTGTATCACAGTATCACACACTGCAGAACAAAAGTGTTAAAACAAGCATTTTAAGTTAGAAACCAACGATGGAGAACAAGGGTGGTGTGGAGATGCAAGAGACAGTGGATTGAGGCTGTTTCATTATGAAGCAGATTGATACTTTAACTGTAGAATCTTAGAAACCATTTTTAACCAAGCAGTTTGATTGATTACGCCTGGTCTTTGGACTAAACTACAGTCCCAGTGGAAATTCTTGGTAGTCTAGACTTAAGACTAGACTTAGGTTTAAATTGGGTTTGAGAAACTGGCCCCTGATGTAAGGCTCAATCCCATTTCTTATTTTTACTCATATCCCTTGTTTTGGAGTGTGACTCTTAAGTGAACTGAGTTAAGGGGTAGTGGTTAAAGTCTTTCCTACGAAATGGGACCCTCAAATAAAAAGAGCTCTGCTCTGTAGGCGATCCGCAGTGGGGAGGGTAAAGTTCAGCTCCCCACTGCTGGGCTTTAGTTACAATTAGGGAATCATATGCCTTCAAAGGGGGGGGGGCAATTATTTATTATCACCTACCCCTAATTCTTCAGTGATATGAAGCTGAAGTCAGATATTCACAGCTTCTTGTTCGCATTTTCCCGTTCCTCCTTAAATGGAGCAGCAGTTACTTTCTATTTAAGGTGGAATGGGAAATTTAGCTAGTCAGCTCCCGAAACATTGGCATAATATTAATGATTTTTTATGCTTGTTATGAAGATAAAGACCATAATACACTATAACGACATTAAACTGAGATAATAGAGCGGTTATCATCATTTTTAACAGAGAAAATTCTCACATTTGTAGGTTTCTTTGGTCTCTTGCTCAGCCATCTTGCCGGTTTTTCTTTTCTTCTCATATCACTCTGTTTGGAGTGAGTCTCTGAAAAACCTCTGTGTGGAGCTCTTTCACTTCATCCCTCTATCTCAACAACAATCAGAGGGTTATGGGCTAAGTATTGGGGCACGGGGTGAAATGGGATTGGGCCTAACTCTCCTGAAGCTACAGGAGCATCTGAATGTAGGGTTCGTGTGGATCTGATTGGAGATGCAGTAAAACTCTGCAGGACTCCCTTCAACGAATCATATTTCCATGTCGCTTCCAAACCTCTGGCCTGTTGTGTAACCCTAAGCATGTAACAGCATGTCTGCATGAAAGAGCCTCAAGCACATTACATATATTAAGTCTTAGCGTGGAGCTATTTTCTGACAGGGCAGTAGACACATGGACACCCAACACTCTCGGGTATAAAAGGCCCACGCACCATTTAAAGATGACCGCCTGCTCTGTGTGATAATTACCATCTCCACTTTCTGAAGGTGAGCTCTACAGCTGCCTCGCCTCTTTACTCACTCTCTCAGCAGCGCAAATGACTTTTACGCACTGTTTCAGTGCGGCTAATGAGAGGATTAACCTCCCTGTGGAGTCACAGGGCTTTGGGCTTCATTTGGACAGGTGGACTCATTTACACTGGATTATCTGATTGCAGTATAGAATGTAATGACTCCCTTCCTCTCTCTCTTCTCTTTCTCTCTCTCTCTCTGTTTTTCTTCGTCTCCATCACAGAGGAGCTTCCTACATATGTGCCCGACATTCCTGAGCCCACCACCAGGGCAGAGCTGATGAAATGTATGTCAAAGTTTTTGGCTCTTTGGCTCGGGGGTGGGGGGGGGGGGGGGTGATTGGGGGGGGGGGGTGCATCTTCAAAAAAGTGAGGAAATGAAGTTTGGACCCTCATTGGACGCTTACTGTTAAAGCAGTACAATATCATTATGTGGAGAGACTTTGTGTCTTTCTTTGGTTTAGGTTTTCTCTCTCTTTCTTTCTTGTAGACTGGATGTCTCTCTCCCTGGATGACAGAACTGCTCAGAAGCTGCTGTGGCTTTCTGAGGGGGGTACCAAAGTGTCCCGCATGTCAGAGGAGGCGTGTCCTGTTCTGGACAGACCTGAAAGATATGAACACTCCCCACAGGTGTGTTTCTGCTCATTCAAATACAAGTTCTGCTTTCTTCATACTTCTGGTTAAGTATGTGATTTCACATTCCACACTACGTTATACACACAACTCGCCTAAACCCTTCTTTGTACTTCCACTCGCGGGCCACTTTATTGGAAATGCCTTCCTTGTGCTTCCACTCACTGGCCACTTTATTGGAAATGCCTTCCTTGTGCTTCCACTCACTGGTCACTTTACTAGAAACACCTACCTTGTACTTCACTCACTGGCCACTTTATTAGAAACACCTACCTTGTACTTCACTCACTGGCCACTTTACTAGAAACACCTACCTTGTACTTCACTCACTGGCCACTTTATTAGAAACACCTACCTTGTACTTCCACTCACTGGCCACTTTATTAGAAACACCTACCTTGTATTTCGCTCACTGGCCACTTTATCTGAAACTAGTACCTTAGGCTTCCACTCACTGGCCACTTTATTAGAAACACCTACCTTGTATTTCGCTCACTGGCCACTTTACCCGAAACAAGTACCTTAGGCTTCCACTCACTGGCCACTTTATCTGAAACTAGTACCTTAGGCTTCCATTCACTGGCCACTTTATCCGAAACAAGTACCATAGGCTTCCACTCACTGGCCACTTTATCTGAAACACCTACCTTGTACTTCCACTCACTGGCCACTTTATCTGAAACACCTACCTTGTACTTCCACTCACTGGCCACTTTATTAGAAACACCTACCTTGTATTTCGCTCACTGGCCACTTTATCCGAAACAAGTACCATAGGCTTCCACTCACTGGCCACTTTGTCTGAAACACCTACCTTGTACTTCCACTCACTTTCCACTTTATTAGAAACACCTACATTGTGCTTCCACTCACTGGCCACTTTATTAGAAACACCTACCTTGTACTTCACTCACTGACCACTTTATTAGAAACACCTACCTTGTACTTCACTCACTGGCCACTTTATCTGAAACAAGTACATTAGGCTTCCATTCACTGGTCACTTTATCAGAAACATGTACCTTGTGCTTCCACTCACTGGCCATTATATTAGAAACACCCATCTTGTGTTTCCACTCACTGGCCACTTTACTAGTAATACCTACATTGTACTTCCAGTCACTGGCCACTGGCAAAGAGCAACTCTATGGTCAGATACTGGCCACTGTTGAAAAGCTAGAGTGTGGCTAATACAAATTATACTTCAACAGATGGGCAACAGTCTCTAACTGGACACTAGCAAGATAGAATGTGTAGAATATGTAGAATGTATATAAAACCTAAAATACTGCAACATTTCTAGTCCCTTGAACCACAGACTGAATACATCATTTTCATCTCTGCTCTCCTGCAGGTTCTGTGTAAGGAGGGTCTGCTGGGCCACCGTGGGTACTGGGAGGTGGACTATGAGGGCTGGGTGGTGATCGGGGTGGTGAGCGAGAGCGCAGGGAGAAAGGTTAAGGACGGCCCCTGCGGCCTGGGAGAGAACGACTTGTCATGGGGAGTCGGCTGGGCGGGCTCTTGCTACCACATCTGGCATGATGGGAAGAATGTGGAGATCCAAGGAAGCCTCTCCACCACCATCGGCATCTACCTGGACCAGCCGGCCGGCATACTGTGTTTCTACGTGGTGGAGAAAACAGAGGGAGGGGCCAAAGAGGTCCGGCTGCTGCACCAGTTCAAAACCACCTTCAAGGAAAGGGTGTTCCCGGGCTTCTGGGTCGGCTGCAAGTCCTACTGCATGATCCCGAAGAAGGATCAGTAAGAGAATTAGGAAGGGAGGAGGAATGGACGAGGGTGGGTGCAAAGAGAGTGGAGAGAGAGGAATGATGGGCGGGAAAGTGGGCCGGGGAGGGGGTCCGGTTCATTCATTTGACTCACCTTAAGGTGTTGAAAGTCACAGAATGGGGAAAATAATCAAACTTAGACGTGTTTGGGGTGAAATTTGCTTCTTTAGTTTTACACTGGAGCTACAAGCTAACGTAGCTAACTAGTAATGGAAGCTTATACTCCACAAATTAGCTCTGTGCAAAATGCCTGAAATTTGTCCAACACAAGAAAAACCACAAGCAAGTCTGTTTGAGATTAAACTGCACAGCTTAAGGCAAATGTGTGATGATTTAGCAACATAGTTAGCAACATGCTAATCGTAGTGTATAAGCTTCACTTACCTACACTCTTAAAAAAGATGGTTCTTCAAGAGTTTTTAGTAGAGAAAATTGTTCTATATAGAACCATGAACCTTCAAAGAACCCTTTGCATGAACAAATGATTCTTCAGATTGATGGAGAATGTGCTGTATATGCTTCTATAT
The DNA here is from genome assembly GCF_015220715.1 of Pygocentrus nattereri. NCBI lineage: Eukaryota > Metazoa > Chordata > Actinopteri > Characiformes > Serrasalmidae > Pygocentrus > Pygocentrus nattereri. The sequence goes on from NC_051224.1 coordinate 22,071,890, forward strand.
AGGACCTTTTGGAGAAGGGTTCTATAGAACACCCTCTATTGTTACGAATATAAAGCTTGTTTCCATAGAAGAACCCATCTTGTTGCTATATAGAACCCATTTCTAACCCATATAGAACCCTGTCTATAGCATTCTACATCAATCGGAACCCTTTCAGGATGCAAAGAACCTGTTAATTATGCCCAGGGTTCTTTAAGTGTTCGTGGTTCTATACCTGAAATCGGAACAATAGCAGGACCCTTTTTGGTGCTATATAGAACCCTCTGGGCAGGCTCCTACTTCCATGTCTGGCATGATGGGGAGAATGTGGAGATCCAAGGATCTCCAATACCACTGGCATCTACCTGGACCAGCCATATATTAATGGAAAAAGTGTTGTAGATGGTTCTATATAGCACCAAAAGGGTTCTTCTATTGTAACAAGCTTGACATTGTAACAATAGCCTAAGTCTTTTTGGTGCATAGAACCATATATAGCACATTCTCCATCAATCTGAAGAACCCTTTAACCATACAATGGGTTCTTTGAGTGTTCGTGGATCTATGCAGAACCATTTTCTTTACTAAAGAACCCTTGAAGAACCATCTTTTTAAGAGTGCACAAGTGCAATATCTGGACATCGCTCAGAGTGCAGCTGAAGGTGGATCAGATACATGAACCTGGCCACAGCTCTTGGGGAACAAGGGTGGTGTGAAGAGGCCAGAGGAAGCAAATCGGGAATGTTTTATGTATGAGGCGGAATGATATTTGAAGCTTAGCTTAGAAACCTTTTTAATCTTTGTAGCTTTCATGTTTTTTCCTATAGTACGGGAGATGTGCGTGATAGAGGAGTTATGATGAGAAACCTTATAAAAGTACTTAATTAAATTCATTAGCAGCTGATGAGCCCCAGGATCCTGCATACTGAGAGGAGTTATTGTGTTCAAATATTTTACTTCTGTAAAGTATTTCTGTTGATATTTGTTAGTTGTTATTGCATTTATTTGGGGCCTAAATCATTTTATATCCCATGTGTTGTATGTGTTATTTGAGTAGTGACCATAAAATTTTACGATTATAATAAAGTGGTTAATCTATGTCTGAGTTGTGTTGTGTATCACCCTGTTTAATGCTCAGGGTCCAATTACAAAGGCTTTGCAAGTTTCAATGTCTAAAACTCAATAAAAAAAAAAAAATTATTCAGATGACTATAAGGGAGTGAAAACCTCAGCTCCTCAAGCTTTTAACCTACATCATTTACACACTTTTCCCTATTTCTGTGTAAATAAGATGTGAAAGTCATTCAGAGAGGTTTGATGCAAAACACTTAATTCTAGAGAAACTTTCTGAGTCAGAACTGTTCACAGTGGTGGTGATAGGAACCAGACGTCCACATCTGGTTACAAGTACGACACCAGATGCCTGAGACATTGTGTTTACATGTACTCAGTATTTCATTATTCAAATGGTCATGTAAACAGCACACTCTGATTTCTTAGATCAGAGAACGGTCTAGATATCTGATAAAGAGAGCTGGATTGTAGCTCAGAAATCAGGTATCTCAGTGCATGTAAAGTCTTACTCTGACTTCTTTTGGATTTCTCAGTCTGAGCATGCATGAAAACAGACCGCGGTACCGGAAATAAGCAAGCAGCATCGCCGCAAGTTGCAGCAAAACACTTTGACTGAAGTTCTCATAGACTCCTAGTTATTCCTAATACCAATATTACTGCTATTAATATTAGTAATATAATCACTTAGGTAGTTTGACCAGAGGAGGATGGGTCCCCCCTGGTGAGCCTGGTTCCTCCCAAGGTCTCTTCCTCAGTTCTGAGGGAGTTTTTCCTTGCCACTGTTGCCCCTGGCTTGCCCACCGGGGGGGTTTCTGTACATTCTTACACTCCTGTTAAAACTTTGTCTTTTCCGAAATTCTGTAAAGCTGCTTTGTGACAACATCCGTTGTAAAAAGCGCTATACAAATAAATTTGATTTGATCTGAAACTGAATACATGCTTGATGAAATAAAGGATTCAAAATTCTTCATCTTCTAGAAGATGCATGTTCATATTTTCAGGTAAAGTTAAAGGTAAAAAACATTTTAAAAAGCTGCACCGTAAAGTTTATGTCATGTCTTCTGTGAGTTTACTGGCTGGTTGTAAAGCAGAAATCTGATTACTGTCTGACTCATGTAGACCCAGAGTTTCCCCATTATCTGATTACTCAAGTGCATGTAAACATGTTGACATGGTACTGACAAAATCTGATGTTCTGCAGTTATCAGACTATTAAGTGCCTGGAAACACACTCACTGTTTTATGATGGTTTTTTTAAACTCTTGTCATTTTCCAAAATCAGTTCAAGGTGGAGAGGTGCATGCAGGGGGTAAAAAAGCAAAATAGTACCAGAAGAAAACTTTAGATTTAGCACTGTTTACCACTGGTCACCACTGGTCAAGTTGGATAGCAAAAAAAAAGGCTATACCTGTGCTGCTGACATTACAACCTCTCCTCTGGTTCCTATCAAAACCAATGTAAAAAAAAGGACTCAGTAGAGAGCTAAGAAGTGTTAGCCCACTCATCACCGCCCTCTACAGCCCAAGTGCGGCATTTTTAAATCACATGATTAATACTACACTGTTCTCAGAACTGGGGTCTTAAATCAATGCACACTTTGTCTTCCTTATTACAGCTGACTTTTTTGTAGTGATTATCAAGCACTTAACGAATTGACTGAATCATGTGATGCAGAAATTTCAGTGCAGTAAGTTCCCAGCATTGGAATTGGGAATTACAGGCTTGAGATTAAAATGGGTGGAATTCCATAGATTCCACAATCTGTACTGCACGTAGTCAAATCTGATTACAACTGTGTCGCACAGCTTTAGCTATGAGAGTTGGCTGTAGAGCTGTATGTACCTGCCTTGTGATAAAGGTGCAGTTTGTTGTAAGGCACAGCAGTGCCCAAAGAAAAGTTGCGAGGATGTGTAGTAGGCCCTGTGATGGTTTTGGATGGCAAATAAAATGTCTATATTTGTGTTGTAGTCATGGTGATCCCTGGTTCCCATCACTACCAATGTAAAGACATCCGAATCTGTAAGATTCTCTACAAAGAACTATTTCATGTCAAACCACTTTACATCTCAAGGACTTCACTGTTCAAAAACTTGGTGGAATTCCTCTTTAACCCTTGTTTAGTGTTCAGCCTGTGGGACCCATTTTCAGTGTCTTCACTCTGTTTACCCCCCACACATTTATATTACACATGTGGTGTTGGGCTGAACTCGCGGGGAGTAGAAGTGTGAAAGTGCTGTGTGCTTCACTCTGTTGTCCTGCTGTTAGTGTGAGTGTGTGTGTGAGGGTGGACAACATGGATAAGCTGCTGACTGGCTACAGCTGCTAAAGGAGAACCCTACTCTGGACACTTGTGATATTTATACACCTCTTTGTGTTTTTTAGATAAATTGTTATGGCTGTATTTATTTAATAAAACAATAATGCGGCAGGTCAACCAGACCACTGAGTAACAAACACATCAACATCACACACGGGTTTAAAGGCCAGTAAATAAAATGGCTATATTTGTGCTGTGGACACTGTGACGTCTGGTTCCTATCACTGCCACTGTAAAGAAATAAAAATCACATCAAACCACTCTAAATGGTAAGTACATAGTAGTAACTGCATTTGTACAGAGATTTTTAAACAGTAGTGGAATTTCCCATTTAAAAGCTTTGAGCTGAATTAGATGTGGTACAGCACCACCAAACTGCACTACAGGACCAAGAACAGGAAATTTTGAATTTTTGAACAGTATTAAATCTCAAACCACTGATTCTGATTTCTGGAGGAAAAAAGGAAAAAGCAGTAGTCGTTCCAACAACAAACAGCTGGTTTATTCAAAACGGATTTGCTTGAACACTTAACAGATCTGACATGTTGAAGATTGACAAAGTTGCCATTGTATGTTCCTGTGCCCACTACTGGAGCGTCTCCGGCTCACATCGGTTAGAACTGAGTCTGAAGGTGCAACACCAACATTCATGTCCTCTCGACTAAAGCGCTCAGCCCTGGGGAGACGGTTTACACTGGAAAGCACTGATTCACAATTTGAGATTTTAATGTCAGTATTCGACCATTTTTAATCGTCAGTGTGTCTGTGTGCGTACAAGCAAGTGATTTCCTTAAAGGACTATTCCAGTTTTTTTTTAAACGTCACGTCTATCTGCGGCATCTGTAGCATGTGGACGATTAAGATGGACAAGAGTAACAGCACATTATTGATTCTCACCAGAAAACTATGATGAAAGATGTCTTCACATTTCAAGCAAGGCTGGTGTGTTTTATTATTATAGAGCAGTGCATTTCAGCTGTTAATGGAAAAAAAAAGGTGTTAGGGTGGAGTTACTCTTTAAACATTTGCATATGAACGCATTTCAAACATTGTCACCCAACCACCCAATGATTTCTATTATAATTGAGCTTTGATAAGCTTTCCGTCCTTTTCTAGGCACAAAGTTATACTATAAAATCTATGAGTAACCACACAAAACAGATGCTGCACATAGAGATGAGGTTAAACACTGGAGCACTCCTTTAATCATTTATAGTATGCCTACCCATCATAAGCAACGTGTCCTTTATTAGAAATGTAGTGTACAGTTTTAATAGTGTTTACCAACAGTCTCAAAATGCTCTTGCCCAAAAAGAAGGTCAGTGTCAGTCTGTCTCAGTTTGCAGTTAGCTTCATACAGTCTCAGCATCCACACAATCCCAGCTACACTGGCAGACTAGCATTCAGTGACGAGACGGTATGTGATCGCTTGGTTAGTGTCGATGTATCACAGTATTTATGGCCCTCACACCAGCGTAAGCCTGAACGTGAAGAGACATGCTGTGCTAGAGTGCATCTCTGAAAAATGCCTTAAAACGTGTTCAGAATTTACACATAAATAAAACACATCAACACAATTTTGTCTCAAGGTTTACGTACTTTTGGCAAGAACTGTGTTGATGTAATACGTTTCATTCATGAAGAATTAAATCAAGTGAATTCAGTGCATTACTGCACATGTGACTGCACTGGCTTGAAGTCCTGAGGAACCTGTGCACTGCATGTTTTTGTGTTCTCCTGCTCTAAAACACCTGGCACAGGTTTCACAAGAAAAGATTTCTCAGTTAGCCAGACAGCTTAAGCCAAGAGTCAAGCTTATCCAACAGGAGAAGAGCTTAGGGCCACTGCTATTCACTTTGCTACTGACTTTTGGCTCAAAGAGTCCAGCTTTACCACAAAATCCTCTCCATATTCAGCTTAATAAGTACCAGATGAGCAGGCTTTTTCATTAAAGCTGGTCCAAAGTGAGGAACGCCCAGTATAAATGACCCTTAGCTCTTCACTCACTGGACTGACTTGGGGGAAAAAAAAAAAAAAAAAAAAAAAAAAAGTTGGCTTGTGAAACAACCCCAGGTACATGAGAGCTTAAAAAAACAAAAAGCTACAGTACACAGAGTCCACATAACTGGTCTTTGAGCCACTGCGGTGCACTGAAAAAAGTGAAGCATTAAAATGACTTGATTCAAATTTGATACAATTTTGATACAAATGAGTTAAGTACATTACATCAGCACAAACAAAGACAGCTGTGTTAATGTAATGCATTTCATTAATGTATCTGAAGCTGTGAACTGAGAAGCCCACTTTACTGGCAGGCACAGTTCCAGAATTCAAGATATAGTTCAGTCAAAAAAAATGCCAATATTGCCAACAATGAACAAAAGTGAACTGCCAACAATAGTACAGTATCTCTTAGCTTCCATTCACTGTTAGCCAGCCACGACTACCATGATTGGTCAAGCACAACAGGTAACACTTCATCTGAAGGCTACTTAAATAAAAGACATCATAACACATGTATAAGAACTGAATCAAACAATATTTGAGTCTTTATGAACAGCTTATGCCAGTACTCACAAGATCCCATAAGCTGAAGTAAAGGACACTGTATTGACAAAAGGGGTTTGTACTTTAACTCATGCAGACCTATGACAATGATGCTTCATAATAGTATTATAAATTGAACAAATGTTTAGTTATAAGTCTCTTATATCAAAGCAATGTCATTTACTTCATAGGACAGCTTACGTCATCTTGCGGTTTCTAGCATAAGCTGATCACAAATACTCAAATACTGCTTCATAAATGTGTTGTTCAGTGCTTATGCATGTGTTGTGTATTCCATATGTAGGTAGCCTTCAAATAAAGTGTTACTGAATAACCCAAGTCATCAATGAGCCTTCGCTCACTGTACTTACATAAAAGGAAACGGTAACAATGCCAAAATGTACTAGCTACCTCATTTGCTGTCGCATATTTCTGTATTTTCTCTCATTTTTGTTCTTCAGTTTTAATAACACTATATTGTTCTCCCTCCACTTTGCACATTTTGTTTGAGAAAGTTTTTCGGAGTGCTGCCACTTTACAAAACTAAACTGTTTAAGAACAGTTACGAACACATATTTAAGGTGACCTGATGAACGAAACGCTGAAGTCCTTTATTAGAGCCCATATTCACCAAAACAACAAAACGTACTGACCCAGGATCTGCTCTTCTATGTGTATTCAGTGACATTCAGAAGGCTGTACAAGGCAACAGCTGATCCTAGTTCAGCACTGCTGCTCTGAGAAATATGGCCCCAAAACTCTGACCAACCAGAGGGGAGTCCACAAAGCATGATTTCATGAGTCAGCCAGACAACTTATGTCTAAAGTCATGCTGGTCCAAGAAGAGAAGAGCTTAAGGACTCTGATATTGTAAAATCTTGTAAAAGTTCTGTCCTGCTGAGAAAGCCCACATTGTGAAGCGACCAACAGTAGACTGCTGGCGGAAGGACCATAAAATAAAACGATCTTCACTTTTCCTTCTGCCCTGCTACGCAGACAGGAATAAAAAGGTAAATGTTCTGCCACTTTTAACGTTGAATCCTCTCTGAGAGGCAAAAAGAGTTATAAAAAAAAAAAAAGAGAGAGAAATAAACAGAGATTTGGGTTCAGCGCCTTATTTACATCCACGTCAGTGTCATTCAAAACCCTTCTGCACCACTTTCACACGCAAACGCATCTCATGCAACCTTCTTTCTCTCTCGCTCCCCACACACACACACACACTTGCTGGATCTCTCAGTGTTTGAGAGAGAAGTCTCCTGTGTTGAGTCGAGGTCGAGGCAGAGCTCCGAACATCTCTGTGCCGTCCGTGGCTGCAGGAGCCAGCAGGGCCTTCATACTAGCAGCTATGTGATCCAGATCTGCACAGCCAACCTAGAAAACATGCACAGCGATTTGTATCTTTAGGGTTGCAAATGCACATTTTAACTTTGTACCATAACATAACAATACTTATAGATTTTTTTTGTGATACACAATGGGCATTATGATATTTGTTTTCATCGGTCATCGGTCAACAAGTTGGAACGTACAACGTACAACATGCACCAACCAAGTAGCAGAGCTACAGTTAAAAAAGGTCGTGGAAAACAAGACGCACAACGATTTTTCAGTGATTAATATGATGCAGTTGAAATGTTAATTAATATTAAATAATAAAGCCATGAGAGGCTGAGATGAGTGTGTGTTACTGCGATTTTATCAAAGGAAGGGCGTTTTTAGTCACGATGTGAAGCAGCAACATAAACTATGATAAAATACGCAACACTTCTGAACATAATTTAAGCTATTATTAACAAATGACAAACAAGTTTTCCACCAAGAAATTTAGTTTCTAATGGTGTTGTTGCCAAGCAACCATGGACAACAGAATGAGGAGAACGTCTGGTCGCCCATCACCGTATAATCATTTCAAGAATTTTAAACTTTGTCATAGAACAATGAACAGATAACACAGCACTGTTTAATGCAAAAACCTTTGCTTTATAAGTACTTTTTGATCACTAAATTGCCACCACGAGTCTTATTTAGCACCAATCCAGCAGCACCCTCTTCTTGTGCTGGGGCTGCATTTCAAACAGCTCACTGCTCCCTACATAGTGCACTACGTAGGAGTTTAAATACTGTATCCAGCACAACAGAGCAAAATACAGCTAAGAAATAGTCATTTGGGACTCACAACTCGATAAATGATGCACTGTAGAGGCTAGAATTTCTAAACTTTCATATCTAGCACACTATTTAGGAAGTACAGAACCATTCAGGATCCAGTCTGGGTTTGACGCAACGTCTGACTGAAACAGACATTTGAAGCGTGCAAGATATTCACGTGACATTTTTAGACTTTATACTGCCGTTTTACAGTTAATCAGGCCGTACGTACTTTTAAAATACTTTAATGATAGAGCTATTTAGGTTGTTGGCTCTTTTAGCCTGTTAGCTAGCTGACCAGCCCAGTTCTAGTTAAGAACATAAGCCGCCCCTTATTTTAAACAAAAAACAGGTTCTTACTCCATTGTATACTCGGTGGTCCATGCAAGCAGCATGAGAGTCAAAGGTTTTTCCATTAACAGTACAAGAGTTTATTGTGCCGTGGTGCACTGATACACAATCCACCTGCTGTGAGGCGGGCTTTAAACGCGGCTCAGCCAATCAGATTTTAGAACTGGAAGTATCCGTTTTATAAGCTGCAATAATATGAATATCTTTCTATGTTTATTCCAATCACTGGGTGATTAGATCATGATGATTAGTGTTTATACTTTTTTGCTGCAGTATTGTTTCAGTATCAAGCATTGCTGTACTGCATTTTTCTTGGAAGGACAATAAATGCACTGCAAATAAAAGTGTCTCACTCTGCCCTCTAGTGGAGCAATTCTGCAAATGCCATCAGATTTTTAAGCATGAGAAACTACTAAATTCCAGATCAGCCTCTGTTACAGATTAGGGCAGGTTAATGTCCATACAAATATAGATACCCTGACTTTGATACCTAAACAACATTTTCTTTCACACTGTAAACTGAAACTTGTGAGGTACAGAAAATGAGCATGTTTATTGACCACAACAAATTGTGGACTAATCAAGAAGCGCTGAAGTTAATAATGCACATGTGGAATGTAATTTCGACAGCCAATCTGCAGTCTTAATTTTGGAACACACTTACGAGCTCAAAGATGCTGATAAGACTAATCGATACTGAACACTGAATACATACTTTGTGATTTCCAAGTAACCTGGTATCATAAAAGTACTGAATTTTGACCTCCAGCCCTGACACTGACAGAGGTGGGGTAAAACTTCGCAAGAATCTCAGTGAAAACCAGTTATGTTACAAACAGGCGAGTAACTGACCCGTTCTCCGCTGTGCGGCTCTCCCTGTGGAGTGCGGCTGTTCCTGTAGCCCCACACAGGCACGGAGACTGGCAGGGAGCGAGCCAGGGCCATGGGGTGAGGAGGGCGAGACGACAGCACAGAGTGACCCATTGCCAGTCCCCGCGGAGGGGGAGGCGCTTCCTCACTCAGAGAGCCTGAAAAACAAACACACATATAATATAATATAATATAATATAATATAATATAATATATATATATATATATATATATATATCTCTGCTGTCTCCATTTTTGTGGTTTTGCAGTTTCTGGCATAATCTGAATGCCTGTTCTTTACATTGTGTGTAAATGTTATGATGAATGGCCTTTTCTTCTGTAAACTTACCATTTTGGAGATGTGTTGGGTGATCATGCAAGTTCACTTGGTTTCTTTCAGCACCAAAATGCATTTGTATGAGTCAATGTTCCATATATAGTCATGACACACATGACACATGCAGGATGTTTTCTGAAATACTTCAGGACTTTTCAACTTAATCCCTAAAGATACTAACAGCCAAGATCAGCTTTAAATAGATGTTTTTTAGACTTTCACTAATTAAATCAAAGACATATATTCTGGTAATGCTCTTCCATTCTGTCACAGGAAGGGCTTGTTAATTAGCTTTTAAGATGAATCAGGTGTTGAAAGCAGGGAAAAGGGTAGGGGGCTTCTGCAGGACCCGTGTCTGAAACCACTGCTCTTGGTTGAGGTACTATAGGTAAAGCTTACCTCTAGCGGACAAATTCTGTAACTGCTATCTGATTCTCTTTCAGTATTACAGCAAGAAACTAATCCCTGTAAAAACACGGTTATGTAACCGACCATATCAGCGTCTGAATAATCCTTGACTGTTTACAACAAACAACGTCTCGCCTTACAGTCTACAGTTTGACTAAGCTGATCCTGTATGTGTATCAGAAATCAGTTGTCTTACAATCACTGATCTCATTCCAGATTATGTCTGTGATGTTGTATTTAAATATAATTATTGCATTTTGCACCGAAATACTTCTGATATTTATATCTGATTACTTGCATTTTTGCACTTTATATTTCTTTATCAATATCAGCTACTAGAATACTGTATTAAACAAATACTGTACTCCATTGCTGCTGTTCTGGTTGCTACCTCAGTGACTGCTAAGCTATCTGCTAATGTGTCATGGCATGCTACATCCTGCTTTGCACAATCTACATATTCTCAGTACTGTGTACTGCCTGTGCTCCGTTTTTATAATTATTGTAAGACTCTTGTATTTATTGTACTGTATTGTCTGCCCTGTGTATTTTGTATTGTTTTTGTTTTGCACTTCTGTTCCTGTGTTGCACCACCGTCCTGGATATCTATGACGTTACTCTGAACCTTGTTACGTAGTGTCTCTAGTTCAGCAGTCAGGGAAGTCAAGTCCCGACAAGGAGTTTCAAATGACCCAAACAAATTTGGCTGGGGGGCTGGGGGGGCTGGTTGACACAATCTGAGACACACAACTGAGAGACACACTGTTCCTACTAACTCACCATCAGTGCTCTCCTCTTCTCCATCAGACTCGAAGAAAGGCTCACAGTCGCGAGACAGAGAATCCTCATCCATAGAGAACACACCTGAAATAGAGGGAGTGAGAGAGAGGGAGAAAGACAGAGCAAGAGAGAGGGAGAGACACTTGACTTGTAAACCCACTATTTAAACAATAGTCTACACAGTCCAATTCTAGCTACATGCACATGGTTTGTGCATGCCCTTTGCAGAAAGACAAAACGCTCTCAGCATTAGTTCAGCATCCCACTCCCCTGTATTTTATTCTCCCTTGAAAGCCAGACAGCAAGTTTACCCTGACCTACCAGAAAGTTCAATAAACACAACTTATCCCTATGGGCAGCAACATATTTTGGGCCAAAGACATAGAGACTATCTGTCCACAGTATCCCAAGACCATGACACCAAACCTTCAGTAGGTTTAGCAGACCTGTGAGCCTGACACAGTGTAGAAAGAAATTGCTCTACAGCTTCCTCCCTCCCACAGAAAGGACACACATTCACTAGAGCGGGGCCAATATGCGCCATGTGTCTGTTAGTGGCCACGGCCCCATGCACAATCCTCCACTGCAGATTCCAGGTGCACTCCTCGATTGGAGGCTTACACAGGGATCTCCAACTGCCTTGTGGAGAAGAACCTGGTGCCACCAAAACCCAACCACCTTGATTCTTTCAAGCAATCCAGTGAGGTTCTGTGAAGGACTTTCACACAGACATTATACAGTGCTTTCTTGGATACATCTACACATCCAGCTAGTTGTGGAGTCCTGAACGAGAGAAGTGCTCCCTCCTCCTCCTGATAATCTCCTATTTCTGCAGTAATAGGGAGAGAAGGGAAGGTCTCCTGGTCCCCACCAGAGTGGCCTCTAAGGCCTCTTTAAGAGAAGTGGGCAGTGTTGAGATAACTCCTCCTACTGTCCTCTTTTTTCATTTTTACTATTGTTTTCAGTGTTATTCTTATATTTTCTATTTTTTCTCTATTCTCTTAAGATTATATTTGGTCAATGGAGGAACAGCAAAGTAAGAATTTCATTGTACAGTGTAACTGCCTGTTCTGCTGTACATATGACAAAACTCTTGGATCTTGAATTCTCTGCAGCAGTCGAACAGACATAATACCAGTTGCAGCACTTGGTACTTCACTCGATTTCCAGGCCTCATCAACTCTCAGATCTCCTAGTTTTGTAATACCTGCCTCTTGAAAGCCCAGGCGGATACCTCTGAAGGTCAGCTCACTGACTAGAATCAGAAGACTGTAGAACAGAGGCTCCTCTTCAACAAGAGAACAAAGCTGGACATCAGATCTGGTAGTCCTAAGTGCCAATGACCAAGCCCTCAGCACAGACTGATAGAACGCAGAAGTCCCAGAGAGGTCCATCTCTCTCAGCTGCGACACAAACAAATGTCTCTCATACCCCAGGTTTTCCACCTGTCGCAGCAGAGCACAGGCAGTAGCAGTCCACGCCAACCCTGAGCCATACGAGAGCTTCTGTGCCGTTTGGAGACTGAAAGTCCTTATTCAGCTAGATATTCAGCCTTCCCTTTTCCTTCCAATAAATTACTAACTCCAGCATCATACTGTTTAACCAACTCATCTTCAAATCACACTTATCTCCCTCTCAAGCCCCCAAACCATACTCTTCACTACAGATGCAGTATGCACAGAATACAGCTGACAGAAGGACTTTGTGTTTTCCCCACCTCCCACCATAAGGCCACATTGTCCAAGTCTGCTTTTCTCATCCTCCACCCCTCCCAAAAAAACTGTAAAATTCCTACAAAACATCTCATCCTGAATCAGCTTCACATTAAAGCTCCAATAAGATCTAGGTTTATTCTAGGTCTTTCTAGCCAGCAGTACATCGAGCACAACTGCATAGCGATCTGAGAAGCCACTGGGAGCCATAAAAGCATTTAAAACCCTAATTCGGTCAGTCTTAGTTATATAAAAATGATCTAGTCTAGCTGCACTCACCCTCCTCTCAGAAACTTTACCCCAAGTGTACTGTCTTGTGCCTATGTTGAACTCTCTCCATAGATCTACAAAGCCACACTCTTTAAGTAGCCCTCCCAACTCTGCAGCAGACCCCAAGTGAGGTTCTTCCCCATTCCTATCCAGTGTAAAGTCCCCACCCCATCACTACTGAGAAAGTGTCACTATATCACTGCAATGCAATGCAGCCCGTAACTTCTGAAACAACCTCACCCGCTCACCACTATGATTAGGGACATGTACATTAACAATCAGGATCCCTGTTCCCCTGATGTCTACATGCACCAATAACAAGTGACCCTGCTACTCATTCACATGCAGATGGGCTCTCTCCAACCTCCTAGAAAAGAACACCGCTACCCCTTCACTAAGATTGGACCCATGACTGAGAGCATACTTCCCACCCCACCATATACCCCACGCCACCTCATTGTCCCGATCACTGTGGGATTCCTGCTCAAATAAAACATCAACATTATGTTTAACAAGTTCAGCTAACATAGCCCTTCTGCTCCCCTCTCTGCCCCCATTAATATGGTGGAGGTGATTCTCAGCTTATCCAAAGGAGAATAAATAAGGAGAGAAGAGAGATGGAAAAGGACAGAAAGCCAAAGGAAACAAAACACCCTCAGTGGCTCAGTCACTGCACTTTCGTTTAACAGGGGCTTTTCCCCTTATCAACTTCATCAGGATTTTCTTCAGATGGAACCTCTTTTGCATACTCAGTTCATCAAAATTCGCAGTTCTACATATTTTCACAGGAGGCTACAAACAATCCACATCAGAAAAAAGGTCATCAATCTCCACTACCTTTCCAAAAGTCTTGTCTAAAAACGCGTTTCTACTTTATGTCTGAATAAAGTAGTTGATCCTCTCCAACCTGAGACGCCAAGTCAGAAAACGCATCCTCCTCCTCCTCCTCCTCCTCCTCCTCCAACAGTGCCACTGGCATATCCACACTCGCCACAGACTCACCAACAGCTGCTTCACCACTGCTTAAGGCTTCCACATGTGCAGAGAGCGAAGTATCAATGTCGCCCTCTCCTTCATGCACATCTAAAGAAGCCTGAGACTGTTCTTGATGCATAGTTTCTACCCCATGCATTCCAACTTCACTGACAGAAACTGAGAAATGAGAAAGTTCACGCACTGTCATCATTGGAAATAAACAGGGGCATATTTGAGATTGTTACCTTAGCCGTGGGTGAAGCCAGCAGAACAACCGTACAAAACTCTCTGCTCACCGTAATGCCGTGCTCAACCAGTCGGTTGGCCAGTGTCTTCTCCTTCAAAAACACCACCATGGCCTTATTCATCCTCAACGGCAAGATAATGTTCTTGCATCCTACAAACTCTCCTACCACCAGCAACATGTCCTCCACCGCTACATAAGGCCTCGATTCATACCGCACCCCGTGACGGAGCGAAAGGGGCTGGGCACCACCGCTCAGGTGAGCCGCCACCATCCCTGTGCCACGCCACACGGCCCGCCGCAAAACCAGCAAGCACATGAATCAGTATGTAATACAATATCAATAAAATGGTTTAAGTACTGTTCATAGAAGAAACCCAAAACCCCAAGGAAACAAAAAGTTGCTCTCACAGAACGCTCGCACACCATTCCCTCCATTCATCCACCACAGAGAGAGGGAGAGAGAGAGGGAGAGAGAGAGAGAGAGAGAACGAACAGAGTGTGTGGTCACTGCAGGACAGGTGAGGTTGAGACAGAGGTGCACTTCCTTCTACACTGCCCCAAATATGAACACAGAAATAAATACTTCAGTCAGTTTGAAGAAGAACAGAGCGGCTTCAGAGAGCTGACCGACAGCCAGAAACTGACACTCGGAGAGGGTCCATCAGCCCCCACTGCAGCCAGATACGTACACGAGTGTCACACACTCCAGGACAGTGAGTGAAACACCAAGCACAACCCCCCGCCCCACCCCCTCCCCCCAGACACACACGCACGCACACACACACACACACACACACACACACACACACACACACACACACACACACACACACTAAAATCCACACACACACACTTTGTATATATTATCTGTATGTAAGTTCATTCTTCTTGCTTAACACTTCTATATGTATATTTTCTTTGATATATATATTTTTTTGTTTTATATATGCACATGTATACATTTAACACAATCTTTAATTAATTAATATATATTTTTATGTATATTTTCACAGTTTATTTATACTATGAACGCTTTGACGTGCGAGAGGGAGTGCGAGAGAGAGAGAGTGTGAGAGTGAGAGAGAGTGAGAGAGAGAGTGAGAGAGATCTATATGCATGTGTTTATATTCCACCGCTGCAGTAAATGAACACTCAGAATTTTTGGTTGGTGCTCAGCTGAAAACTATCAATATCCGATTTGCAGTTTACCATCTACCGAATACGACGAGAGAGAAAAAAAAACTACACTACTACTATTACTATTACGTCTGAGCTGATTTTGGAGATGTAGCTCTGCAGGAGACGAATCACAAAGCAGACAGACAGAATGTTTTCACATGCAAATAAGATCTTCACTCCTCACAGAACCATTGGTGACATTGGGCTATTGTCCATTTGGAGAAGTGAAAAAAGTACAAAGAGCTTCAGGTCAGAGGCTGATTGCAGCCCAGTTTCAGCTCCGTTTGCTGAAACGCAGCTGCTCGGTCATGTTGGTCAACTATAGCATAAATCAGTATGTGAAGGCCTTAATGCTGTAAATCTCTGACCTTAATGATTTTATTTGATTAAATTCTTTAAGACACAATTTAATACGTCATGAAACCATACATTTAACCAACAAAGTGTAACAAAGTGTAAAAATGCTCACCTGTCGATTCGTTTAAATTGCGCCTCCGTCCCTCCATGTCATCTTCCTCTCCTTCCTCATCATCTTCCTCCAGGTCCACGATGCCTGCCCTCTCTCTCGCCCTCTCTGCCTCCTCTAGAGCCAGCCTGTCTCGCTCCCTCTCTCCATTCCCATGCTGAACCACAGGCTGGCCAATCCCTGCAGCTTGGCTGTAGATTGATGGGTAATTCTGAGAGTAAAGCCTCGCACTGGGGCTTATAGACCCTGAGTCGCCGATCAACGTCTGTAGAAAAGTAAATGATCTGGTCAAAACAGTTGCTGAACCAAGACTAGGACTGTCAAGCAATGAAAAGTTTCTTAGTGTTTATATCAATATCTTTGTGATAACAGTGTAGAATTACAAACATTTCCTGACTCTGTAGAGTCTCCCTTTCCGTTCCATCTGATCAAGAGATTGTACGTGACACACATCCGGAGATATAAGCCTATGAAGAGAGGCTGAAATACACACCATCTGCCTCTCACTGTGTGGAACTCTCAGCTTTTATACTTAAGTAATGCATTGATCTGGGAATTGTGGGTTGAGGCAGACAGCCTATTTTTTCATGTACATATCTATAATATAGAAATAATCACTAAATTTACCTGGATGAGCATCAGAGAAATGTAACATTTATTTCTATATAGTTACACATGCAGTAACATTAATAAAATGCATGTATTTTAGTGCAGTAATCCAGTGTCAACTAAACAATCTGCTCTTCCAGAGAATAGACATCATCAAATACTGGTTCGAAATATCAGTCAAATTAAAACATCTGCACAATGTAGATATTTCGATATTTGTATCCACTGATACCAGTATGACTGCAATGTCATCATGCATCTATACTCGTACTGAACCAACTTAGATCAGTCATCAAGTCAAACAACAGCAATTAAAGTAACAGTAACAGAAGTTATAGACTACTGTAGTCGTGTCTTCAGTTTGTAGTCAGTCACGCTCTTATGCCCATATTAGTAACTCTGGGTCTGAGCTGCATTTCTCGATGGCCAGAATGAATAGGGTGATCGAAAAATCGCCCCCATCACCTCCTGTGTTAAATACAAATGTTCAGAACCCGACACGTTTTGTTCTGTCTACATTCTGCTCTCTAATACCACTGGAACTAAAGCCACTGTGCACTGAATTGACGACATTAGACTGGCAGCCCCCTTAATCAGGCTTTGTCAGTAAACATTTCCATGTACAGACTGAGGGCAGAGGAAAAGAAGTCAGAACAAAATGAGCAGGTTTCCCTGCAGTTCTCTGTTCTTCATCTAATGCTCACTGGAAAACGAGAGATCTTTCCTTTTAGCCTGATTTGAAGAGATCTACAAATGTACCTGCACTCAGGCTGATCCAGTACAGAAAGCTTAATAACACCACTCATCGCTGATAACCTGATTCAGGCTGTCAGAATATCTGAGATGTACTGGTAACATTTTCTCGGGACATTCACCAGCTTTTTGTTTGACTTTTTCCGTTCCGTGCTGAACTGCTGCGCCATTTAAAGTGGAACAGGAAAATATGAGCAAGCATCCGATAAAAAAGAAGGATTAAAAGTTATGATATGAGGAGGTTTCTCTATTTCCATTGAACACGTGAGTAACATTAACTTAATTTTGCTGTTTAACAGAACCGACAGGTCAGCAGGTCAGGTCAGTCTTGTTTGCCAATGTTCATGTTAGCTTGTCACAGCTGCTCCACCAGTTAAGGTGGAATGGAACCATTCAAACAAAATACCTGTAATTAATCGCTATGGTAGAACATTTTGATAAGGTAGCACAGCTCATCAGAGCACTGCCACAGCCCATCTTAGCTTTGTGTACCTTAGAGTAGCTTAGTAATATCAAATTCATGCGCAAAATTAGTATTACAGCTCTTAAATGACCTCATAATTCAGACGATCCAGTGGTAAATGTTCACAGGACAAAACGTATCAGGTTCTAAACATTTTTATGTTACATATGGGAGTGATGGAGGCAATTTTTCAAAAACCCTATTCATTCTGGCCATAGAGAAAAGTTTCTAATATGGGCATAACGAGGACTGCAGAATGACGACTACAGTGGCCTATTAGTTGCCCTACATATGACTGACGTATTCACAGGACACTCACCGGCCTATCAGTGGGCACGTCCACACCCAGTTTAGCCCCTCCCTCTCCAGAGCTGAGCCGGATGTGTCTTTGAGCCGTCAGCACCGTGGTGGAGTGGAGCACAGCAATGTCGTCCAAGTACCGCCGTGACGACTCAGCCAGCGCCCCCTGACCCCACACATGATAGGAGTAATCCCACTTTCTGCCTCCAGGGGGCAGAGCTCCGTCTCCCTCATGCTTCTTCACCGTGTCTCCCTCCACACCAGAGGGAAAGAACTTCTTACTGGCGGTCAGAATGGCCAGGTCACAGCCGGACTTCTGGCTGTAGGTCTCCGCTGCAGCAAGCAGCGTCAGCCAACTTTCTTTGTGGTTGTCTGGAATCTCGAGGTCAGAGGATTTGGTGATGGAGGCCATGGCGAAAGTGAGAAAGGACCAGTTTTTTTTACTGAAATGTGGGCTTGTGATTTCTTTCGAAATGGGGAGATGCTGGTAAGGATGGTTCTTAAGCTCAGAAGGCAATGCTGAGCAGCGTTTAGTGTCGTCTTCTGACGTAGCTTATCTGTTTAATTACTCACTCTGATCTCGGTGCTCCGTGTCAGAATTTTCTTTGGTAGATGAGCACAGCGACTTCAGTATAAAACGCTGATGTGACGGTATATGAGGCACAAATGGGTGGCGGTGTGTGCGTGCAGGAGAGAACTA
Organism: Pygocentrus nattereri; assembly: GCF_015220715.1. NCBI lineage: Eukaryota > Metazoa > Chordata > Actinopteri > Characiformes > Serrasalmidae > Pygocentrus > Pygocentrus nattereri. The sequence goes on from NC_051224.1 coordinate 22,090,378, forward strand.
GGGGAGAGACAGGAGGACGACACTCACTGATGTTGCCTATAAACAAATAAACAAACAAACAAACAAAAAAGATACCAGATTAACAGGCCTTTCTTGTCTTTTCCTATCAGATACAGATGACTGCAGCATATACGGCACAGTGTATGTAGTAGATTTTATTTGCATATTTATCAATAAAGTGCATCTATTTATTTGTCTGATCTATAGTAGAGTAGTCACAATTAATCCACTACACTCAATTAGTTGAGTAAAATGTACTGTGTTGCTCAACCAGCAATCATCAGTCAGCAATTCTGCATGATGATGATGCATCTTTTAAATTCTCCCAGCTGGCCAGCATGAAAGGATGTGCATGGTTTATTAGTGTTCAGTTAAAAGGGGGGGGGGGGGGGGGGGGGGGGGTTGCATAATTCCACTGTTGAGTAAAAGATTCAGAGTGGGTTTGGTGTGAAATGGTTCAGATTTCTTTACAGTGGTGGTGATAGGAACCAGGGGTCGCCATGACTACAACACAAATATAGCCATCCATCCATCCAGAACCAGCAGTGAACCTACACATGTCTCCTGGGTTTTATCTGAAATGTTGATGGGAAAATGTGTTTTCCAAGGGTGTTGTTTTGCCTTATAACACCTTGCATGCAGCTCTTTGCTGTGAATGTTTTGAAGTACATTTTGGGCCAAAAACATTACTAAACCAACTCTTGAGGCATGAGACGGTGTATCCGTAACAATTTCATTTCAGTGTGGAAGCTTTTAGACGCGTTCAACTCTTCAGGTGTCTGGTTCCTATCACCACCACGGTGAACAATTCTCACTGTTAGTTTCTCTCAAACGGAACGTTTCACACCAAGCCACTCTGAACGACTTTGTTTACATATTAACCATTTAATTCTGCAGATATTCAGAAAATGTGCAGTATTTTATTCACTGAAGATTCACGCAAAACTGAAAAGCACTACAGTGAAAAAATTTAATGCAATGCACACATTGACATTCTTTTTCCACAGCCACACTCAGAATAGGTGCGAAAAAGAAAATTACACTTATCACTTTCTCTCTTTTCAGAAAAAGTTTCAGCATTTAGTTTTTTTTTTTAATGCAAAATTCAAGTCAGAATAGAACCCAATCCACCTTGAAATGTAATGAAGGCACAGCTATTGTTTTCCACCATGCAGTACTTAAAAAAAATGTTAAATCAATGTAAGCAATGTAAAGCTTCCCACGTTATTGTTGAAATGCAATCTCATGTGTGCACTGCACTTCACTGCTCTGGCTGCTATACAATGAGTTTAAAGTACAAGAAAAAGAAGGTCGAGCAAAATAAAGCACTGTAGAAATGTTTTGCTTTTGGCATGTCGTATATCACCGTTTTATACTGTTATGGTGGCATTCGAATGAGGAAAACCAGTTAAAGTTCTTATTCTCCAGGGTATATTTTGCATTTTCAATCTGAATTTACATGACCAAAGCAAAATATTCAGTAATTGCATGAAATAAATGTCATTTTTTAAGTATTTATTTAATTGTTGTAAAAGCTCCCCTCAAATAAACAGAACATGTATTTTATGATCACACACTGCTGAAAGCCACAAATCTTAGCTGCTCTTTGTATTATTTTATAAAAATCATTTTTACATAGCAGATCACTGACCATCTGTTTAGAGTTTATAGCCCAGATTTGTGGGAAAATGAGTCAATTTTTAGTTAAAAAATTTTTCAGCTTCTTTTATTATAAGGGTTTAACATTACATCACCGTCTATTTGACTGTAAAGGACACAGTTACAGCCTCATATCACACCCACCCTTTGAATGTAGCTTATGAAATAGGACAGTTATGAAGAACATGACGAAGTGCGTTTTGGAACCACCGGTGGTCTCAAGGAGTTAAAAAGGTTAAAGTTTTGCACAGTGGAAACAATACAGCTGTGCCTTTATCACATTTCAACATGACTTGTCTTCCGGGAAACAAACAAAGCGACACGAAAACGTTTGGTGTTCATTTTAGCACGTTTTCTGCATGTCACTATGGAAGAGTAATGTCATGTGTGCATTGGATTTCACGTTATTCCTCTATAGCAACTGCTTTTCAGTTTGGCACGAATTCCTCTTCATACATTCAGAAGGTTAAACAGGGAGCAGGACAGCACTAATTCTATTAGGATATTTAGGGTTTTATCTACTTTATCAAAAACTGCACAACGCTACAGTGGGTTCTTTAGTAAAGACAAATAGGTTCCACACAGAACCATAAACACTACAGAACCATGCCCATACTTAAAGGGATGGCAAAATGGTTCTTCAGATTGATGGACAATCTGCTGTATATGGTTCTATATGGAACCTTTTTGAAAAGGGTCTTCTACAGTTATAAGCGTCACACTGTAAACAATGGCAGAACTCATTTTGGTGTTATATAGAACCATTTCATTTTCACATAATGTTCCATATAGGACCCTATACAACACATTCTCCACATTGTCAAGGGTTCTTCTACTGTAAAATGCTTGATATCATAATAATAGCAGAACCATTTTAGGCGCTACATTGGACAGAACTATCTGAAGATGCCTTTCACGATGCAAAGAACCCTTTAAGCATGCAACTGGTTCTTGGAGTGTTCATGGTTCTATATACACAACCATTTGTTAAAGGAACCCTGAAGAACCATCTTCGGTCCAGAGAGCCGGGTAGTTACAGTCTCTGCTTCTTCTGTCTAAAAGACGAAGGCGAAATTTGCGTCCTATTCAGCAGCTTCGTGTTCAAATTCCCAAGTTCCACCTTAAATGGTGCAGCAGTTCCACAGAGCTCCACCATTTAAGGTGAAACGGGAGAATGCGAACAAAAGAGGCTGAATAAGTGAAGAAGAGGCTGACTTCAGCTTCATTGCTACGAAGTCCTGCGTACCGGCCTGTCCAGCAGGGCGGCGACACTCACAGGGCTGCAGCTCAGCTAACGTTAAGTCAACCAAATACGCTAAAGCTACCTAATCTAAGCTAACTGGGCTAGCCCGAGCTGCTCAAAACAACTTCACTTTCGGCAAACAAACACGCCGCGTTTCACACGAATGCGCTTAATTTATCACAGAGTAACACAAAGAATGATCTACTTACACGCTCGATATCCTCCTGCTTCTGTTAAAAGCGCATTTATGGCTTAAAACTTTCTCTTTTTATGTGTTTATTCCGCCCGTCTGCTCCCCTCTCTCTCTCCCTCTGTCTCCCTCAGTCTCTCTCTCTCTCTCTCTCCCTTAGCCTCCAACGGCGTGATGACGTAATGCGCACACCCCGCGTCACTTCAGCGTGCATCATTTCAGGATTATATACACTGCTCAAAAAAATAAAGGGAACACTCAAATAACACATCCTAGATCTGAATGAATGAAATATTCTCATTGAATACTTTGTTCTGTACAAAGTTGAATGTGCTGACAACAAAATCACACAAAAATCATCAATGGAAATCAAATTTATTTACCAATGGAGGCCTGGATTTGGAGTCACACACAAAATTAAAGTGGAAAAACCCAATACAGGCTGATCCAACTTTGATGTGATGTCCTTAAAACAAGTCAAAATGAGGCTCAGTATTGTGTGTGGCCTCCACGTGCCTGTATGACCTCCCTACAACGCCTGGGCATGCTCCTGATGAGGAGGCAGATGGTCTCCTGAGGGATCTCCTCCCAGACCTGGACTAAAGCATCCGCCAACTCCTGGACAGTCTGTGGTGCAACGTGGCGTTGGTGGATGGAGCGAGACATGATGTCCCAGATGTGCTCAATCAGATTCAGGTCTGGGGAACGGGCGGGCCAGTCCATAGCTTCAATGCCTTCATCTTGCAGGAACTGCTGACACACTCCAGCCACATGAGGTCTAGCATTGTCCTGCATTAGGAGGAACCCAGGGCCAACCGCACCAGCATATGGTCTCACAAGGGGTCTGAGGATCTCATCTCGGTACCTAATGGCAGTCAGGCTACCTCTGGTGAGTACATGGAGGGCTGTGCAGCCCTCCAAAGAAATGCCACCCCACACCATTACTGACCCACTGCCAAACCGGTCATGCTGAAGGATGTTGCAGGCAGCAGATCGCTCTCCACGGCATCTCCAGACTCTGTCACGTCTGTCACATGTGCTCAGTGTGACCCTGCTTTCATCTGTGAAGAGCACAGGGCGCCAGTGGCGAATTTGCCAATCCTGGTGTTCTCTGGCAAATGCCAAGCGTCCTGCACGGTGTTGGGCTGTGAGCACAACCCCCATCTGTGGACGTCGGGCCCTCATACCATCCTCATGGAGTCGGTTTCTAACCGTTTGTGCAGACACATGCACATTAGTGGCCTGCTGGAGGTCATTTTGCAGGGCTCTGGCAGTGCTCCTCCTGTTCCTCATTGCACAAAGGCGGAGGTAGCGGTCCTGCTGCTGGGTTGTTGCCCTCCTACAGCCTCCTCCACGTCTCCTGGTGTACTGGCCTGTCTCCTGGTAGCGCCTCCAGCCTCTGGACACTACGCTGACAGACACAGCAAACCTTCTTGCCACAGCTCGCATTGATGTGCCATCCTGGATGAGCTGCACTACCTGAGCCACTTGTGTGGGTTGTAGAGTCCGTCTCATGCTACCACGAGTGTGAAAGCACTACCAGCATTCAAAAGTGACCAAAACATCAGCCAGAAAGCAGAAAGGTACTGAGAAGTGGTCTGTGGTCCCCACCTGCAGAACCACTCCTTTATTGAGTGTGTCTTGCTAACTGCCAATAATTTCCACCTGTTGTCTTTTCCATTTACACAACAGCTGTGAAATTGATTGTCAATCAGTGTTGCTTCCTACGTGGACAGTTTGATTTCACAGAAGGTTGATTTACTTGGAGTTATATTGTGTTGTTTAAGTATTCCCTTTATTTTTTTGAGCAGTGTACATGGTGGGCTTCACCCTCCGGATTGTTCTACACTGAATATTACATTTAAAATGAACTGGATTAGACAGCTCTTTAGCACAGAGAATTTTTTTGTTTTTGTGTTGGATTAAAAAAACTCCTGCCTTTTCCCTCAAATTAATGATCTTGACATGATTATATTGAGATAATTATCCCAAGAAAATGATCTGCAGACAATTAAATCGAGAAAAAAAAATTTTTTTTTGGGGTTATTATTGTTGGGGTAGAATGGTATTTTTTTTACCCATTACAGATCCAGTATCCTTTTGGGAGATCCGTACCTTACGTATATATATTTATACACACACACACTATATTCGCTCGTCTGCCTTCACATGCATATGAATTTGAGTGACATTCCATTCTTAATCCATAGGGTTTAATATTATGTCGGCCCACCCTTTGCAGCTATAACAGCTTCAACTCTACTGGGACGGCTTTCCACAAGGTTTAGGAGTGTGTTTATGGGAATTTTTGACCATTCTTCCAGAAGCGCATTTGTGAGGTCAGACACTGATATTGGACTAGAAGGCCTGGCTCACAGTCTCCGCTCTAATTCATCCCAAAGGTGTTCTGTCAGGTTAAGTTCAGGACTCTGTGCAGTCATGTTGGAACAGGAAGGGGCCATTTCCAAACCGCTCCGACAAATTTGGGATCATGAAATTGTCCAAAATCTCTTGGTCTGCTGAAGCATTCAGAGTTCCTTTCACTGGAACTAAGAGGTCAAGCCCAACTCCTGAAAAACAACCCCACACCATAATCCCCTCTCTACTAAACTTTACACTTGGCACAATGCAGTCAGATAAGTACCGTTCTCCTGGCAACCGCCAAACCCAGGCTCATCTATCGGATTTCCAGACGGAGAAGCATGACTGGTCACTCCAGAGAACACGTCTCCACTGCTCTAGAGTCCAGTGGCAGTGCTTTACACCACTGCATTCAATGCTTTGCACTGCGCTTGGTGATGTAAGGCTTGGATGCAGCTGCTCGGCCATGGAAACCCATTCCATGAAGCTCTCTACGCTGTTCTTGAGCTGATCTGAAGGCCACATGAAGTTTGAAGATCTGTACTGATTGACTCTGAAGAAAGTTGGCAACCTCTGCACACTATGTTCCTCAGCATCCACAGACCCCGCTCTGTCATTTTACATGGCCTACCATTTTGTGGCTGGATTGCTGTCGTTCCCAATCGCTTCCACTTTGTTATAATACCACTGACAGTTGACTGTGGAATATTTAGTAGTGAGGAAGTTTCACGACTGGACTTCTTGAACAGGTGGTGTCCGATCACGGTACCATGCTGGAATTCACTGGGCTCCTGAGAGCGACCCATTCTTTCACTAATGTTTGTAGAAGCAGAGCAGTCTGAATGCCTAGGTGCCTAGGCCATGGAAGTGCTTGGAACAACTGAATTCAATTATTTGGATGGGTGAGTGAATACTTTTGACTATATATATATATATATATATATATATATATATATATATATATACATACATATACACACCACACACAGTTTTTTTTATTATGTCAAAAACTGAAAAACTTCAAAAAATGGAGATATGAGGTTTTCTTCCAACAACAGCGATATATATGTACATATAAAATTTAACCTGTACAACATTTAAATGGAAGAATAAGGAGAATCAAGATGTCTTATACATAAAAAATCTCTCTTTTTAGAACACGGATTCTATAACAGTGGTTTTCTTTTCACTTATGAGGAGTTTCTGCTCCTATAATCTACCTGTAACACTAGGCCATTATGCGAAGGTACTTGGTGCAATATCCTCCAAAGTATGTACACTGTTCAGGCAGCAGTTGAGGTCACATGATCAACAGTTACCTAGTCTTAGACTGATACAGTCTCCTACATGTAACACAGTTTTTTTTCTTTCCAGCCTCATAACAATAATAGAGCTATAAGAACACACATATACACATACTTACACACACAACCTAAGCCACTTATCCTTCTTAGTCGCCTAAGGTCCTGGAACCTATCCAAGCCATCACTGGGTGGAAGGCCACCAGTCCATCACAGGGCATGACACATCGATCACACACATATACACACACCTAGGGGCAATTTTAGATTGTCCAACTAGGCTGACTGCATGTCTTTGGACTGTGGGAGGAAGCCCACATAGACATGGGGAGAACATACAAACTCCACTCAGAATGGATCCTGGTCGCCCAGCTGGGGGAATCGATCAGAGGCCCTTCTTGCTGTGAGGTGATAAGTATTTACCGGTAGAAGATCTGGCAACGATGCCTAATTACTAATAAAGTTAAAGAAGTGTCAAATAAACTTATACATAAAATCTACCCAGCTAAAAATGACTTTATGCAATTTAAACATAATATTGACACCGCCTGCTTGTTCTGTAGCAGCAACCCAGAGACAGTGATTCACTGAAAACAGTTCCGGCAACACCTTAATATCTTTATTGTTCATAATATTGATATAATAAATTGATAAAATAAAATATTGTTTACTGTGGAAGCCTGTTATTTTGTCTTTTGGAAAATCACAGAGCTAAATGCACACAACCCTCTGAACATATAAATAAATGTTTAAAATAAATATATCTTATGTGTAAGTGACATTCTTAATTTTTCTGTCTCTTTCACACATTAATGTAAATAATTATTATTGGGGAAAAATGTAATTAGAATTGAAATTTTGAAATTATTACATTTGAAACTAAACTCCAGCTGCTGTGTCTGATCCATTCATAATAGCGCAACACACACTAACACACTACCTCCACATCAGTGTTACTGCAGGGCTGCGAATGATCCACCACCTAAATAGTACCTGCTCTGTGAGGGTCCATGGGGGTCCTGACCACTGAAGAACAGAGTGCCAAAGTATGCAGAGAAACAGATGGACTACAGCCTGTAATTGTAAATCTACAAAGTGCACCTATATAGTAAAGGGAGCTGATAAAATGGACAATGAGCTTAGAAATATGTGTTCCTAATAAAGTGCAAGGTATATATATATATAGTGAATTTGGAGGCATGAACCAATGAAAAATACTGTTGATTTGAACAAATATTGTACATTCATTTTGTGGATTGGGGCTAAATAATGTCACCTAGGGTCCTGAAGCCTGTCCCAGCCATCACTGGGCGGAAGGCCGGAAACACTCTGGACAGGCCACCAGTCCATCACAGGGCAGACACATCGATCACACACATATACACATTGTACATTCATTTGGTGGAGGGGGGCTAAATAATGTTTAAGAGGGGCTAGAGCCCCAAAAACTGGCCTAGCAACACATAACTACACAAAAACACCGAGTGGCATAAGAGTTTTTACAGTGTTTTGAGGGCTGGATTAATTCAATATAATACTCCATCTCCTTTTCAAAGGCAACAAAAACAGGTATCTTGCCTGAAATTTGCACTTGTGAATATAAAGCCTTTAGCTTTAGCGTTTAGCTTTGCCAAAAGACCAAACAGTACATACAATCACAATAAATGATCATCAGTATTATCAGTAATAAATGCATATTCGCATACTGACAAAATCAGTCTCTGGGTAGTTGCTACAGAGTGTACAAGTCGTTCCATTTCTATTTACACATTTTATAAAGTGATTTTCAGCCTTTTCTCTTTTCTGAGTTGAACGTTCAAGTAAACACTTTGTCACCGATCACGTGACAGAACGTGTGATTAGTGGGCGGGGCCTCGGCGGGGCAGGCGGAAGAAGCGCTGCTGTTGTTTTGGTTACACATTTTTAATTCTTCGAAGGCGGAATGGAGCCGGAGAACCGCAAGGTGGGTGAAAAGGACAACACGCATAATTTAGGACACTGTGAGTTATATACAAGGCATATAAGAACAGTGGTGGACGCGTTTTATCTCTTATATCCACCGTTCCTACTCGCCAGCCTCTTATTCGATTTTTTCCGTTCCACCTTAAATGGTGCAGCAGGTTCATTCTGGCTTCTCAGGCGGCGGAATGTAACTGCTGCACTATTTAAGGTGGAACGGAAAACATCGAACAAGATGCTGGCGAAACTGGGAAACCCACTTCACCCTCGTGATATGACTCTTTTGGCTGTCAAAGTCAAAGTTTGGCGTCTAATACTGAGGTAAGCTTTAGGCCAGTTTTGAAGGTCCAGGTCGATTTAACGGAGTTTTAAGAGTTTTAAGGTCTAGGTCGGATGTTCCGGACTGACGTAGTTAGCTAGATTACTGGATGGACCTGTTTAGATGGAGCTTAACTCAGTTGCTGTTGTTGTTTGGTAAATAATTTGTTTACCAGCTCAGTAATTAGACTTTTATGTTAAGTATTGCTGTTAATTGAAGATCAGTGTGGATCCTCATCCTCATACTAAGGTGTTTTGATGGACACTAACAAGGCTCTGTCACTCTGAACCTCAGTTGTAGTACTTTCCCTTGGTGGTGTTGTAACCCACACATGTGAGTGTGAGTCATAGGCTACATCACCTTGGACAGAATTTTGTGCCCAGTTTGAAGGTGAGATACTCTGTGTTTTTAATCACAGCTGATCTTCGAGAAGGAGGGCGTTTACCTTCACACCAATGCAAAAAGGAGCAACCACGACACAACCATTCCCGGATTCATCCGGATTGTAGAGCGGGTAAGGGACATCTACACTGCATGGTGAAAAGAATACAGGCACTAGGGTTGGGCGATTAATTGAATTCTGTTTTCAATTACAATTTTGGCTTCCAGCTATTACGAAAATGAGACAATCTAAATTTTGTTTTGCAATGATGCCCTTGTTTGGTCTTGTGTTGTAAATCCAGTTCACCCCTTTTCTTTACAGGGGCCCTCTTTCCACAATAGCCCAACCTCTTCTGATTTATTTTGGTGTAATTAATTTTTATGTATTTTTTTTAGATATGTTTAGTAGTTTTCAGTAGGTTGTAGAAGTGCAAAACAACTGAGTTGATCTTATTTATTTGTATTCAGTACTTATCTTTACTATACTATTTATGTAAATGTATCCATTTATATTTTATACATCATTTATTTTATTTACTTATGTTTTCTCATGTTTATTTGTCTTTCAGTTAAATTATATTTAAAATTTAAGTTTTTTTTATTCAGTAAATCTATGATGTTTTCCAAGGTCAGTAAGTAATCATGTTAAACAATCATGATATCAATATTGCCCAAAATAATTGTCATAGTGATTTTTGCCATAATCGAGCAGCACTACCAGACACCACTTCTAATTAATGAATACAGCTACTTTAAAGAACACCCATTGCTGACACCCCCACGCACAGTTTATATAGTCTCCATAGAAAAGCCTGAGGTGAGACTCAGGTCAACATGTCCAGCATAAAGCTGCCCAGCATTGGGCTGTAGAGCAAAGAAATGTGTTCTCTGGAGTGATGGAGCTCTATCCAGTACCTTTTGGATGAATTGAAGTGATCCAGAACTGACCATCCAACATCAGTACCTGACCTCACTAATGCTCAGTCAATCAGTCAAATGACTGTACTGCAAAGTACAGTTCAAACCACGTCATCAAGGTTGCTGATGACACGACTGTGGTGGGTCTGATCAGCAGTAATGATGAGTCGGCGTACAGAGAGGAGATGCAGCGGCTAATGGACTGGTGCGGAATCAACAACCTGTTTCTGAATGTGGACAAAACTAAGGAGATGGTTGTTGACTTCTGAAGAGTGCAAGGTAACCACCTTCCAATTAATATCACTGGCTCTGCTGTGGAAATTGTCATGAGCACAAAGTTCCTCTGTGTCCACATCACGGAGAACCTCACCTGGTCCTTCAACACCAACTCCATAGCCAAGAGAGCCCGGCAGCGCTTCTTCTTCCTGCAGAGACTGAAGAAAGCTCATCTCCCCCCTCCCATCCTCGCCATGTTCTACAGGGGGACTGTGGAGAGCATCCTGAGCAGCTGCATCATCGTTTGGTTTGGGAATTGCACCGCCTCAGACTGCAAGACCCTACAGCGTATAGTGAGGATAGCTGAAGATCATTGGGGTCTCTCTCCCTTCCATCATGGTCATCTACACCACACGTTGTATGTTTCATAAGAAATTCTGGATCAGCAGGTGTCTACAAACCTTTGGATTTTTAGTGTATTTAGGCTATTTCTATAGTGTGTTTATAGCACATAGTATATTAAGACTAGTTATTTCATTTCAAAGAATAACGAATAAACATTCATACACTTTGTGTAATGTGCAATGTAACTGTGCAATGCAATAGTTTAGTAATTAATATTTTTTAATTAGTACTGATGATGGAAGATCAAGTGATGTTCTTCCATTGAAGACAGTAAGTCTTATATTTTCAGATGAAAGTGTTTAAATGCTGTTTAATTTCTAATAGGATGGTGAGCCAGCGTTGGAGTGGAGCCCTGTTCAGGATGATGGGAAGAACGCACCTGCTGTCTTCTACACCAAAAAGGTTTGGAATATTTTTCAATATATTAAAAAATAAGGTCTATTTTTTTAGGGCTGTGAATTGTGTTGAAAATGCAGGATGTATCCATAGGCCCTATTTCACCTCCTGCCCCTACCCCTGAGCCCTGTCCCTTCGTTTTGTGCATGTTCATTTTGTGAGATAGAGGGGTGGGGTGAAGTATTAGGGCTACATGGCCCTCCAGATGGAGGTTTTTCAGAGACTCACTCCAAACAAAGTGTTATGAGAAAAAAAGAAAAACGGGTAAGATGGCTTTAATTTCGTTTCAACATATTATTGTCCTAAAAAAATAATAGTATGCTAATGTCTCAGTAGCTAGCTAAATTTCCAATTCTACCTTAAATAGTTTAGCAGTTCTGGTGCTTGAGGTGCCACAATGTAACTGGTGCACCATTTAAGGTGGAACAGGAAAATTCAAACAAGCAGCTGGTGAATATCTGACATCAGCTTCATATCACTGAAGAATTAAGGGTGGGAGATAAGAAATAACCCCCTCCCCCCTCTTGAAGGCGTATGATGTCCTAAATGTAGCTGTTAATGAAGTAATGTTCTCTATTTGTTCTTTATATTTCCTATGGAAGATTTTAAACCACTCAGTTCTTAGGGGCAAGGGGACACTTAAGAGCAAGGGGTAGGGCCGAAATAAGAAATAGGACTGGGTCAGAGAGGCAACAATCATGGAGGAGATGAACCGTTGACTATATATGTGAACTTATTGGTCGAACGTGCAGACACTGTTGCTCTCTCTGGGCATCGGTGATGAAAATTAGAAACTGCGTTCAGTCTTTGGTGGAAATCTTGTTATGAAATAATGCCAGTCAATTATTAAAAGTAATAAATAGTCTAATGAAGTTTACTTTGTCCACTTGTATAGGTATAACAATGTTTCTTTAAGGACAAATTAAAGTGAAAAAGACTGTGATTATTTATGTATAATGACATAAAGCAACGTCATTAATCACAGCAAATTATTTTAATCATTTGACAGATGATGTTTGTATATTTCTTGTGGAATCCATTTAGCTGACTGATGCTAAGCATCAAACTTGGGAATGAAATGACAATGAAAAGTATTCCATTTTATTCCGTTCCATAACTGAGGACTAAATGTGCTCAGCAGTGCCAGCTATTATGGCCACTCAAGCAAAGCTCAGAAAAACTACCTCTCTCTCTTGTTTTTGCTCCTTCCTGTGTTGCTCTGTTGTGAAAGGATGGAGAAGGAGGAGAGGAGGAAACGAAGTTTGACCCAGGGTACGAGCCGGACTGGGCCGTTATCAGTACAGTGAAGCAAAGCAGAGAGAAAGAACGCCCGCCGGTCAGAGACACAGGTACACGTCCACATCTTAGGGTGTTTTCACACTTGGCCTGAATACCTGAAACCACACCCAGGACAGGTTCCGGTCTTGATTTTGGGGAGGAGCTCAATACCACAGATTTGTTTTATGTATCATTTCCATTGTCTTCAATTGATAAAGTATATTTGTATTTATATAGCACTTTTCATTTTAAAATGCTGTATTTCTGTCCTGGAATAAGACATAAAGAAAGGAAAGACTCCCTTCTAGCAGCTGAGTACAAGCCAGACAGATGGATCATTTACTTTATTGCAGCCTCAGATCATCAGGAAAGGATATATCCAAAATAAAAAACAAAACTCCCATGCCAACTACCCATAAATGAACTTCATATCATGATCACTTCAAATCATATGCAGTGCAGTTTTTGTTAAAATTAATAGTAGTGACAGAGTCAGAATGAACATTTAAAGGTCGGGGACATCAAGGCTGGCGTTTATCAGACCACATCTTACAAATTTACATATTAACATCACACACACACACACACACACAGGTTGCATTTCCATTTACAGCATTTAGCAGACACTCTTATCCAGAGTGACTTACAAGAAGTGGGTTAGAGAGAAAGCTAGTCCTGAGCTCAGATACTGCTAGAAACAAAAAGTCACTGTTGATACCCAGAGAGAAAGGAACAGAGTTTAACACAGAACAGTGCAGTACAATAAAATACAATACATAAGTGCAGGTTCAGAAAGAAGGTCCAGCTCAATGTTTTAGGGCCCAAATGCAAAGTCAGCACTATACTGATAAAGATTAAGTAATGAAAATGGTAGGTAATTGACTCACCTCCTCGGAAGACACTGTCTTCATCAAGTTTGAGTTCTTTGTGAATTCTTTTTCAAACATTGCAATCCGCAGATCCTTGTTCGCTCATGGAAGGGCTCAGTACGACCCACGGTACATTCTGCATGTTGCGTGCATTACACATTTCTTCCAGAGAGGTCTCTAAATCCCCAAAGTTTACATAGTGCAGCTTTAATTAAGCTAAAATCAAGTGGTCTTTATTTTCATCTTTGAATATAACTGGTATACATTATACAGTGTCATTCTTCAAGATGCAACACACAGCAGCAGCACATTGCACAGGACTACACAGAGTATAGATACACCACTGTGTGAGCCGAGTGCAGTATATATAATAATACACATGACAACAAATATACAGAACAATAAATATAAGTGACAGATACATATGATGCTAACTAGACAACAGTTCACAGAAGTAGGTGTGTATGTGTATATGTGTGTGTATATAGATAGATAGATAGATAGATAGATAGATAGATAGATAGATAGATAGATAGATATGCACACACACCTAGGGGTGTGGCTAAAACAAGGCTTTGCCTACAGACATTTTTATTATTATTTAAAAATTAAACTCATGATAAATATAACTCTTTCAACTTGACTCTTAAAGAAATTAAAAAGATCTTTTTAAACACAACATTGAAAAAGGGAACATACTCTAAAAATGATTTTGGATTTATTTAGCTTATTACTATCTCAGTGTGTTGGGTTTAAAGAGATCATAGCATGGTCCATGTATGTATTTCCCATGCTCTGTGACACTTTCCACAGAACATCCAACGTGAAGCTGTGTGAAACTTGATCAGTAATAGCATTTTGCAGCTACAAATGTAACGACAAAGGGACAAAATATGAGACAAGTAGACAAAAACAGTAGTTTAGTTTGGTTAAGTTCTATACTGAACACAATGATATGCAATGAACCTGTAATCATTTTGTAAAATCAGTCTGCATGTATGAAAAGACCAGCTGCTACTGTGATGTGCAGACCACAGGAAGTCAGCCCCCTAAACAATAACACCACAGACCGTTTAAAGGCCTGTTTGTTTTCTTTTTAAAACTAGAATAAATATAAAGATTTCCACCAGCTAAGAAGCTCAGTCAGTGACACTTTGTGTATCTGGTACCACTTCACAATATTACCACTCTTATAATGGGTTTGTGAATGGTATAAAAGTAGTTTATTAATGGGTATTGATTATTCATAAACACTTTAGAAATCATTACAAAGCAGTTATATCTCATTTAAAAGGATAACAGTGAGCTGTTGCTTGCCAAATAGTGAGCCCACGTTCATCTACACTGTTAAACCGCAAACAGGAGGTCTTATTAGTCGGATGATTATTTTTACATTTTAATGTAGGCTAAATGCCCAGTTCACATTGTAAGGTCTTAGCAGTGTTGTTTATTTTCATCTTTTCAAGGTTTTCTTGTTTATTTTGAGTAGTAGATGAAATGGCTGTGCTGTTTTTGAGTCTGTAAAGTCCACTTCACATGAGACCTTCTCATCCACTGAATAATACAGAAATTTTGAAAATAATTTTTTTAAATTTAAAAAATGGTGAAATTTTCCTTTTAAGTTGTCAGGCCTACCTGCATAAGATTGGAATGGCACCAAATAATCACTCTATTAAACAGACACCAAGTAACGAAGTTCTAAACGAAGTGATTTTAACGAAGTGGTTTCTCAGTGTCATTTTTAGTCTGACTGAGCCACAGAGCACAGGAACTTCAAACTTCCTCATACGCTGACCTCTGTATGTCACGCTGACATGGTTGTACTATGAGCACTATTTATTACTGGGCAGGTGCAGATCACTTCTCAGACAGCTCAACATAATGGTCTCCAGCCCTGGCTCTGGACCTTCCTGAGGAGTCTACTAGTTCCAACCACCAAAGGCCACACCTGCTCCAGCTAATTAACTTTTGCAGAAATCCCAGATTGGCTGCAATAGTGTTAGTTAAGCAGGGGTAGCATGTTAAATGCAGGTTGGAACTAAACTCTGCATGAAGGGATGCTGACCACTGGCTAAATAAATACTCTTGAGGATATTTGTTTTTAAGTGTTTGCTTGTTTATTGTATCAGCAACGAGGCAAGAAAATTCTACATTTAGATAAAAACGAAGGCATCCTCTAATAATGTATAATTAGAGTCGGTTTATGGGCAGCCTGGCCACTTCTTATTTCCAACATTATATCAAAAATGTGACTGCAAAACGGCAGAGGGCGCCCTGGGAGTAAATGAAGCTCTTGATCAAGTTCTCTGGTTTAATGAGTGATGGTATAATGTCTCTGGTATAATGAGCGATTCTGTTAGACTGCAGTACACTACAGGAAGTGTAGGGGGCGCTAAGAATGGAAAAAGTAACAGCATAATAATAATACATAAAACAAAATAATAGTCCACAGATTGATCGATCAATTATAGAAATGATAGAAGGCTGCTTATGTATGTGTTGTAACCCTGCTGATGTGATGTTTTTGTTCTCAGGTCACTGGGGCTCATTCTCGCTCCCGCTGTCAGAGCTTTACTCGCTGCGTCGCGCCCGTTTCTCTCTGGGCAGGAACTTCATGGTGTTGACCAGTAGAGGGGGTGACCCCCTTCCTCCGCTGCACTTCCATCGTGGCGGCACCAGAGAGCTGCTCAGAGCCATGCAGAGATACATCAGACTCGCCCCGTCAGTAGCGACTCTCTACTCTGTCTGTGTAATTAATTATTGTTAGTGATTATAAGTGAAGATAATAAAAAAGAGATCATCTTTATCGCTGTTGTCAGAACAAAACCTTGTATCTCCAAAATAGTAACTTTACATGAGAAGGAAAAAAACTACTTTATTTGAATGTAAGTCAAAGGAACCAGAAGTCATTTTGGGTCATTTCTTTTGGTCTGTGCTTTTTACAGGCAATTTACAGGCAATGTAAAGGTCGACAAGCAGTTTCAAATTATGCCAGAAACTGAAAAGCAACAAAAATGGAGTTAAAGCAGGAATATATTTGTTCATTTCAACTTACAAGTTGAGGGTAATAACTAAGAGTTAATCATTTATGTAATTGAAGTACTGCAACATTTTCTTTTCACTTATATCACTCTCTCTCTCTCTCTCTCTCTCTCTCTCTCTCTCTCTCTCTCTCTCTCTCTGAAATTAGTTATTATTAGTGATTATAGTTAAGGTAATAAATGATAGCATCTATTGGCAAAAAATCATATTTTGTTTATATAATCAATGCAATTAGTAATTATTAGTAATTCTAAAATTACGTTATTAAGTAAGAGTTAAATAACTATAGGATTAATACATTCAGATGCTCTGTGTGCAGTTTATTTCAGTGCAGTGATCTTTATCTTCACTGCATTTAAGTGATTGTCAAATCAGTAGCAATAACATAAACTCACAATTAAGTAGTTGCTTATATAGTTATTAGTTATTGGTATCACTGAATTGTAAAATTCTTTGTCTTTTGTCATCCTCTCTCTCTCTCTCTCTCTCTCTCTCTCCCTCTCTCCCTCTCTCCCTCCCTCCCTCTCTCTCTCCCTCCCTCCCTCCCTCCCTCCCTCCCTCTCTCTCTCTCTCTCTCTCTCTCTCTCTCTCTCTCTCTCTCTCTCTCTCTCTCTCTCTCTCTCTGTGTCTGTCTGTCTGTCTCTCTCTCAGGTCTCCAGTGGATGGACGCTTGTTTCTGGCCTACCCTCATGACTCCGGCGCCCTCTCTCAGTCGTTTGATGAGCTGCAGCTCTTTGATGACGCCAGTTCAGACCTCGTCTCTGTACGTAGGCGATACCTGACCTGATCCTGTTCTTAAGCCATTAAACATGCATCTTGTTTTGAGTCTAAAGGCTTTTTTGGATTCTTAATGTATAGAGATTCATCCAGGACCCTTACGCTACCACGTTTGGGGGATTCTCCAAGGTGACAAATTTTTTCAGGGGTGCACTGAGACCCCCAGAGTCACCTTTACACTCCCGCACGCCATCGGACCCCCACGCACCCCACCCAGCCGATGACGAGCCTGGCTTTGAGCTCATAACATGCGTAAGAATATTATAGTAACAGTAATGTTAGTAAAGAATAGTAATGTTATCTGCCGCATGTAGCAAATACGAGGCATTATGGACAGTAATGTTATTAATTAATTATATTACTATTATAACTTAATTTTCAATATTATGCTTTATTCTCATTTATTATGGAATCAAATGCCCAGTTCATGTTAAATAGAGAGCGAGAGGAGGGAAAAATGATCCACTGATAAATAATTAAGATGACTGAACTGATTCAATACATCAGTTAAGAAACAATGTTGTTGAATGTGCCAGCAGGGGGCAGAGTTGGGTCCCCGGCCGGTGGTGAACAGGGGCCAGCCTCTGGATAACTGGGAGCAGTTTCTGGACCCGGAGGGGCGCATCACAGATCCACAGAAAGTCAAAGAGCTGGTTTTCAGAGGGGTGGGTCAATGTTTTCACCATGATCACCTGTTATTAGGGCTTAATAATCATTTTTAACATTTAGTGGACGAAGTTAATTAGAATAAAATCGACAACATTGATTATGTAATAGTTGACACCTTAAACAGCATTTAAAACCAGCAGCGCTCTATTAAGCTCTGTAATGTTTGTTTGATCACAAACTCAAGGGCGCATGTATTGGACAACTACATTTCCTTGCTTTTCTGACAACAAAAGTTTGATGTAGTATTGTTAAAATTTCAGAAGATACTGTTCACTCTTTAGCCAACTCACAGAAACCAAGCTGCCAAACCAGCCTGTTTTGAAGTTACTGTGTTTGTGAAGTCTGAAGTCTGAAAACCAGCATGTTTACAAAACTCCACCTGTTCAGCCAGCAGCAGTTTAGCCCCGCCCATTCAGACTGAAGTTATAAAGAGTGTTTGCTGCCTAGATTAGGGGTCGGCAACATGTGGCTCTGGAGCCGTATGCGGCTCTCTTACTGTCCTGTTGCGGCTGCACAGATGAATCAGCTTTGTAGGTAAAAATAAAATAATCCTCCTTTACAGTAAAATAAAGCTCTGATGATCGTTCAACACAGTTTAACAATAAATCATCTTAAATGCTGGAGTTATGGGCAGTCGTGGGCTGGAGGTTAGGGAACCAGCCTCGTGACCGGAAGGTCGCCGGTTCGATGCCCAGAGCCGACAGCACATGACTGAAGTGTCCTTGAGCAAGACACCTAACCCCCGACTGCTCCCCGGGCGCTGCGGATTGGGCTACCCACCGCTCACTGCTCCTTAGTGTGTATGTGGTGTTTCACTACCCAGATGGGTTAAATGCGGAGGGGAATTTTCCCCGTTGTGGGACTAATAAGGGTCTCTTAATCTTAATCTTAATGTAGAACTGCTAATTCACTCTTTAACCCTAAAGGTTGGCGTACAGACTGCTGGTCACCATAGCAAAATGGACAACAGTCTCGCCTAGTTAGTAGCTGATGAAACAGCATTTTCAGCATTTAAGACAAACGTTGTGTTTATAATCGCTCGAGCTGGTTTCCTGATATGTTTAATCTGCAGCGAGCAACTGTCAAACAGTAAAAAGTCACAAAGCCGAAGTCGCTTCTCATTTGCCAGCTTCTAGTTCAAATTTTTCAGTTCCATCTTAAATGGTGCAGCATCATGGTGCAGCATCACAGTGCAACCTGGCATTACATTACAGTCTTACTTTCTGGCCTTTCAGGCACCATTTAAGGTGGAGCAGGAAAATTAGAACAAGAAACCAGCAAATGAAAAGCAACATAAAAAGACGTATGTTGAGAGAAACTGTTCTACTTTTGAGGAAAAGTTTCCTGCTGGAGATGTGAGAAAAGCGGCTATAGCTGAGCTAAAGCTTAAAGCAGAGTGCGTTTAGCCTATGCTAGTACATCAGCACATACTGAGACGTATTTACAGCCAAGATGGAAAAATGGACATTCATAGTGTGGCTCCCAAGGTGAATTGATTTTTGTTGAACAGACGGAGTGGCTCATCTTAACATTTAGGTTGCCGACCCCTGGCCTAGACTGCTTTCTGAGCGAGGCACAATATGAGCCAGCCAGTTAAAATGGAGCATATTTATATATATCGATCAAAGACAGAGTAACAAAACGGCCTGTTAATTATAAAGAATAAAGAGAGAAAAAATTATCTTATAAAAATAGCTTGCATAAAAAACACAAATGTCCTCAATAGAGCTCAGAGAAAAAAAAACCAAAACAACATAAAAATGTTGGGTGTGTGCCATTTAAAAAATATACCATAGTGCCTTATAATGACTGACTATAATACACTACAGGAAGTGTAAAGAAAAGCTCTTGTCACAAGGACCTAATAATGATGCAAGGAATGGGTTTTGTGTGTGTGTGTGTGTGTGTGTGTGATCGTTTGTGTCCGTCTTCTAGGGCATCGTTCCTGCTCTGCGGAAGGAGGTGTGGAAATTTCTTCTGGGATTTTATCCCTGGAACAGCACAGCCAAAGAGAGGGAAGACATTATTAGAGTAAAAACGTGAGCGAGTCTGCAGTTACAGCATTACAAACATAATGTGGTGCAAGTGAACCTGTTAGACTGAGATCTGAATGTACTTAATGTTTGTATGTTCCTCCCTGTCTTCTCTGTAGAGATGAGTACTTCAGGATGAAAGTTCAGTGGAAATCAGTCAGTGAAGAGCAAGAGATGAGAAACTCCCTCCTGAGAGGATACCGCAGCCTCATCGGTCAGTCCTGCTGCTGTCCAAATTGCTGAAACAGTTTACCAGTAAATTCTTTAAAGTGTCTCAGCCAGTCAATATTTTGGTGTGTTCCATATCTTATCAACATTCAGACTTTAAATAGATAGAGCGCTCTCCCTTACTCCAAGTGTAGATGATGAGCCAAGCAGTGTTGGGCGATATTATGGCAATAAAGTATAAAAATGATCTCAGTATGTAAAAATTATGATAATGATCAGATCGTAAGTCGCTCTGGATAAGAGCGTCTGCTAAATGCCGTAAATGTAAATTTAAAAATGGTGATGTGTCAAATTTCTGTTCAATGTCTGAACGGCTAAATAAATGCATTGCACCCATTTATGTTCTATAGGGCTCACTGATTGTTGGTGCTGATGGAAATAAATAGGATAAGTAGGGGAAAAAGGGATAAATCGGAGGCAAATCTAAGCATAATAGTGGCTCATTGACACCTGAGACCTCCACATACCACAGAATACGTTAGACTATCGTTAGCTTAGCCAAAAGTCCCAGGCCCAAACACCACACAGCAGGTTCAGTTTAAGCTTTCTGTCACTAAAACACCAGTCACTCCACTTCTGCTCTCAGACAGTTGTGTGAGAGAGCAAAAGTGTCAGCAGAGTAGAAGTTGGTCAGAATCAAACCTGCTGTGTTGTGTGGCGCTGTTTGGGTAGCCTGTTTGCTAAGCTAACGTTAAGGTACAGATCCAAACGCCACAGAACAGGTTTCATTTCACCTTTTTGCCCCTCCAGGGCCAGTTGCTCCATTTCACTTCCACAGATTTGAATCACTATTATCTAAACTTGTGTCGGTGCTTTAGTTAACCAACATCTTCTGCGTTAAGAGCAGTTGTCATGCTAGCTGAGCTAATGCTAACCAGCTCCTCTCTCCTACTTAGCACTGTTTAAAATTTAGCATTATTTCGAAACAGCGCAGGATGAAACGCCAAAAAAACGCTGAAATGCTTTTATGTCACAATACTTCCACACCCCCTACCCTCACCATGGTAAAATTCCACCTCAGCATTTAACCCTTCCATGAAGTGAAACACAACATACACACTAGTGAATAGACACACACACTAGGGGGCAGTGAGCTCACCTGCCCGGAGCGGTGGGCAGCCCTATCCAATTGGGGGTTAGGTGTCAGCACACCTCAGTCATGTGCTGTCGGCCCTGGGGATTGAACCGGCAACCTTCCGGTCACAGGGCCAGTTCCCTAACCTCCAGCCCATGACTGCCCTGTTTGAAGGTATTAAAAAAGGTGACACATATTTGGTGTCTAAAACTTTCTTCGTAAGGTTTCAGCACTGGAGCTATGAGGCTAATGTAGCTAACAAGTGGTGTCGAAACAATATCCCACCAATTAGCATTGTGCAAACTGCATGCCTAAGTCACCAGGGTGCATTCTTATCTCTAAAAATGGACAAATATATTGCTGCTGTCAGAAGAAAACCTTGTATCTCCTTTTTTGTCGTTTTTCAGTTTTTGACATAGTTTGAACGTGCATGTCATTCTTCACATTTTGCGAAAATTTCATGAAGAATGGACCAACAGAAACGGCCCAAAATGACTTGGAAAAACGTCTGGTTCCATTAACTTACATTAAAAGTAAAGTATGTTTTTTGCTTCTCCTGTAAAGTCACTATTTTGGAGAGGTTTTCTTCCGGCAACAGCAATGTGTTCCACAGGTAAAAGCAGTTGTAAGCATCTTGCCTGAATTTTGAATCATTTTGTCCATGTTTGTAGGTATTAGGGTGTCATACGGTGTAAGAACCCACGTAATCAAGTTGATTAGAGATTACTGAGCGCAGTGTTTGAGACAAATCTGTGATGTTTCAGGCATGAAGTTAGCACAGTGCTAATTGATGTGCATATGTTTCTATTACTTGGTAGCTATATTAACTTTGTAGCTTTGGTGTAAATCTGAAAAAGCAAACTTCAGACACCAGACATGACCTGGCTAGTCAGCTACATATGGGGTAAGAGGGAAAATGGTAATTCTGTTCCTTTTTGGTTGCTCCTTATATTATATTTGATATATTTTATATCACTGTGTTGTGATTGGACAGAACGCGATGTGAATCGTACAGACAGACAGAATCCCTTCTTCTCTGGAAACGAAAACCCTGGTCTGAAGCTACTCCATGACGTGCTAATGACCTACTGCATGTACAACTTTGACCTGGGTATGCCTGTTCTCTATGCACTGCAGTTACACCCCTCAGCCGCTGAGTGGCACTGTTTTAGCATTTATCTCTGTCTCCCTTTATGTAGGTTATGTCCAGGGCATGAGTGACCTCCTGGCCCCGCTTCTCTTTGTCACACAGAATGAAGTGGAGTCCTTCTGGTGTTTGACCGGCTTTATGGAGCTGGTGGTCAGTCAGATCCACATTTGCTCATATTGAACTACATAACAAACTTTGACTGCATAATGTTGAATTGAATTGAATTGATAATTTAACAACGAGTTTGTGGTTTACTGGATACACCTTGTACCTGCGTTCAGGTATGCCTACCATATAGGTGCACTTTGTAGGTTGGCAATTAATGTAATTACAGACTACGGCCCATCTTTTGCTGCGAATTTACCAATGTTATTATACTTATGGAATCTGTTTAAAAAATACATTTCCAATTAAGTGTCCAGTGTGGTAGGTATACGTGAATGGCCGGTGTGTTTAGGCACCAGGTAGACAACTGCATATTAATTATTTAAGTCTTTTAATGAACTAGCATAGTTAAGGGTTTTCTCTTTGTCTCTGTTTGTACAGCACCAGAACTTTGAGGAATCACAGGAGGCCATGAAGCAGCAGCTTCTCCAGCTTAGCCTCTTACTGAGGGCACTCGATCCAGAACTCTGTGACTACCTAGGTAAAACATACTCACGGTCACTCACCGCTTAAGCTACATTCACATCATACATTTATTTTATATTGGACAAGTACTTTTAATTTTATTGCCTTGAAGGTGGGTTTATTAAACCATTTAGCATATGCATTTATATATTATATGTTTTATTATATATTTTTTCTGCCCAGGTCGGTTATCTTTCTCAGATCACCTGGTGATGTTATTCAGATTGCATATAACTTCCCCATGTGCAACCTAAATCCTTGTTTTCTTAATTTCTCTTATGAGCATGCAATATACATGCAAAAAACATGTATTGTGTGAGCAAATGACAAGTAAATGGCCAATGTATTTCACCTTAATTCTCCTGGACGGTCCTAATCTTGGGTAATCTTAGGTAAGCAGTCCCCTCTCTAATCTGAAGGCTGATTTGGTTTGTCCCACCCTCATAGTGTTAACAAAACTGCTTTGCCCTTTGGTCTCTCTGTGTTAGAAATTTACAGAGAGAAAGCTAACCACCAAGCGAAAGCTAACCTTGCAAGCATAACAGAGTTATAAGGCTTGTGTATCTGTCTGCCATCTGTTTATCCATCACACGGTACTATCAGCACAAGGCGGGTGAAGGCTAGCACAAGTCATGTGAAGACAGCCACTGCCTCTTTCTGAAACACTGGTACCACAACATCACTTTAGTAAATCTGATTCCTGCTCTGCTGCTGTTCAAACTCAATTTTACAGAATTTTAACCTGTATTTCCTGGTTGTGTTGATGTAAACCTCTGTCTATTGTGTTGTTTGTGTTGTAGATTCTCAGGACAGCGGCTCTCTGTGTTTCTGCTTCCGCTGGCTGCTCATCTGGTATAAGAGAGAGTTCTCCTTTGAGGACATCCTGAGCCTCTGGGAGGTAGGACATAAAACGTGTGACCACACAGTAGCAGGAGTTTGTGGTGTGTTAAATGTAATTGCAGTAGCAATGTGGCGTTAGAGGTGTAAGTCTCTGACCTCACAACAGTTCTATTCTGATCCTGATTTTTTGGGAAGCTGTTTAACGCTGGAGAAATTGGTAGTGACTCCCAGCAAGCATACACTCTTCAACCAGCCTGACGGGTGCTTGTTTGATAGGTGTTAAGGGGCTTTATATCTGTGGTGATCTTTTCACATCATGGCCATTAAACTGTAGTCTCTGCTGTAGAACCTTTTAGTTTCTTCCTTTAAAGCCCAGCTTAAACCCATCCTCTTCTCTATCTTTTGATATTGTCTTTTTACTTTGCTTGTTTTTTGTTTTTCTTTTTTTGCTTTCCTTTTGACGATTATGCGGTTGTCACTACTGTAAAGAGAGCTTGATTATGAGAAAATCCCAGTGTAAACATCTATTATTAGTAGTAATAGCAGTAGTAATAGCAGTAGTAATAGAAGTAGTAATAGTGTAGACACAGTATATTCTCCCATTTAAAATGGTCACCCTGTATCTTTGTAGGTTCTATGGACCCGCCTGCCATGTGCAAACTTCCACCTGCTGATGGCCTGTGCCATTCTGGAGTCTCAGAGGGGGGAGCTGATTGGATCAAACCATGATTTTAACACAATACTGAAGGTATGAAGGTGGTCTAAGGTGAAGAAATATAGCAAACCTCAGTTCCCAAAAATTCTATTTGACCTGCATTACATTGAAAACAGTACAATGAGCACAATATCTGATGTTAGAACTCTTTGAGGAACATTATTCACCAATATCCTAAGTTTACTCCTAAGTTTCTTCTCAAAACCTTTCTCGAGAAATGTCTTAAGAAAACGTCTACATCAGGTTCATGACATGTTCTTAAAGAGCTTAAACTGTTCTCACCTTTGTGTTCTTGAGTGTGTGTGTCTTACCCAAGAACAAATCCAAAGTAAGAAAACACTGGTTTTTCTTAAGAATGGTTGGTGAATGTCATCAAATGCTCTAAACTGATTATTTGCTGATCATTTATTTGGCAAAGTAGCAAGTCATGACCTGTCCTTGTTGATAAAAGGCTAGGTCTTTCCTGGATACTTCATTTATTACCAAGTAGAATTGCACCGCCTGTTTAAAGATGTTTTTGATCATTTCACATTTCTAGTCTTAAACAGGGTGAATTTTTTATATTTCAAAAAATTTGTGTAATTAAATGGTTAAGATGTAAACAGAGTCCCAGCGGTTTGTTGCGAAATCCTACATTCTAGAGAAACTTGCCGACTCAGAATTGTTTGTGGTGATGGCGATAGGAACCAGATGTCAAGTCTCTAAAAGCTAAATCACAGAAAATAATGCAGGAAATGGTAATGAATACCCTGTTTGATGTCTGGGACATTGATCATTTTGAGAAGCTTTTGGCCTGATTTTTAAAAAGCTGTTCAAGGTGGAGAGATACATGGAGAGCATTGTAAGGCCAACAAGTCCCATAAGAAAACGTGTGTGTGTGTGTGTGTTTTGTAGCACATTAATGAGCTGACCATGAAGCTGGATCTGCAGACGGTGCTGCTGGAAGCGGAGGGCATCTACCTGCAGCTCGCTCAGTGCAAGGTGAGAATATACGTACCTGTCCTCCGGCAGCCCCAGCTTTTGTAGACACTTGCTTTGAAGACCTTAGTTCAGTCAGGTAGATACAGAGTCAGCCACTAAATTTCACCTACGGTGCAGTGAAAAAGTATTTGCCCCCTACTTATTTCCTCTGTTTTTGCACATTTGTCACACTATATCCTATATAGGTTTACTGACTGATATGATTGTCAGTTCTCTTATGTTTTCTCTTATTTTTCATTTATTTTCTTCAGCTGTTCAGGTCTTTGGTGTTATAACCTGTTATTTTAATGAAGAAGGTGACATTTTGTTACATTTAAAATGTTTTTTGTACTCACTCTAATGGTGTTCCTGTTGAGATTCAGTTCAGTCTTTATTACTGTGATATAGTTAAATATATCATATTTTTGCATGTTATCCTGCATTGGCTCTGGTTGTCTAAGGCTGTCTAAGGTTGCCTTTTCGTTGGGAGTTTGGCCAGATAACTTCAGAATTATCAGTACATCAATTTTATCCGAAATGATCAGCCAATTAATATATCAGTCAAACTCTAGTTCATAGTAAAGTTCATTGCAGTGCTGAGGGGCAAGGGCAGAAGGTGTACAGTCGTGTAGGTAAGAGCACCCCTGGTCAAATAACAGCTTTTGTTGAATTTCTAAGTGAAAATATAATGGCACATCCGCTACAGAGAAGACACTGAACGCAATCCTGCAAATTCTTATACAAAATTATTGTTTAGACGTTGAATTAAAAATATTGGGAAAACAGTAAAAAGTTGTTTTATTTTTTTCCGTTTTTATGATTAATTCAGCAAATATATTGAAACTCTGCTCTAAAATGAGCAAACTAATGTCATAAAAAGGTAACTATATTATTTAACTGTGAGATGTTAATAAGTGTTCAGTTATTTTCACTTGGAAAATATGTCATTTGACTCAAATTCAAACTCTTGTTTACAATTGTATGTTGTCATGTTTCTCACTTTAGGTTAAAACATCATGTCATTTTTACAGCATATGTGCACATGCATTCAGCATTCATTTGAATATTTACTCACCTCTCTTTCCCTTTTGGCCACATAAACAAACCATGATCTTTGAGATCACTGCAGCTTTTGAGGCAAAATAAGATAAATTAATTAAAAATGGGCACTAATATTTGCAGAATTTTTTTTTATATATATATATATATATATATCTATGTGTGTGTGTGTGTATGTATATGTGTGTGTATGTATGTATGTATATGTGTATGTGTGTATATATATATATATATATATATATATATATGTGTATGTGTATGTGTGTGTGTGTGTGTGTGTGTGTGTGTATGTATGTATGTATGTATATGTGAGTGTGTGAGGTGTGAAATCAATCAACATCAAAACTGGACCCTTGTCCTCTCCTCTCTGTCACTGTTCAGGAGCTGCCGGTGAAGGTGCACGAGGTTCTGGGACTGTATGTGGCGTCCAGCTCAGACGAGGGGAGTCCAGATTTAGAGCCCAAAGAGACAGACACACTGCTCAGCAGGACAGAGGTTAGAGGAGCAGCAGCCTGTCCACCGAGCAACAGCAGCCACACAGCATCACACCGCCCGCCCCCAACATACCCATAATTCCCTTAACGCTTAAAGGAACACTGTTAACATTTTTCAGCCTGCTGCATCTGCATTGTAACATTTACTGCAGTTAAATTCAGTGTGCTTCTTTGAAAAGAAAAACGTGATCTGGAGCCAGTGGGCTCTTGCCAAATTCCATGAACAAATGTTTAAACATCGCTCTGCAGTGCAGTTACAAGACTATAACTACTAAACTCTAAAATCGTGGCCATACTGGACTCCTCCCTTCGTGTCGTTTCTTCAAGACGTGTGTGGACAGTCTGGATGTGACGTGTTGTTAGCGTTGTTATGTTGACTCTCCATATTTATTTTTTTCCCCAAAGATGAGACCGTATACTATAGGCTCATGCTTCTCAGATCAGTGAAGTAGTGAGGTTAAAGTTATCCCAGAGCAGAGGTCGGCAACCCAAATGTTAAAAAGAGTCATTTTGACCTTTCAACAATAATCAGTCCACCTTGGGAGCCGCAACATTTTATGTCCTTGCCTAAATATATCTGAGGATGTGCTAATGTCCTAGTATAGTATGCTCTGCTCTGCTTTTAGCTTTAGCTCAGCTATAGCTGTTTCTCTCACATCTCCGGCAGGAAACTATTCCTCAAAAGTGGAACAGCTTCTTGTAAAATGTCTGTCAACGATTGTTTTTGGGTTTTTTTTTTTACACAAAGTCGCTTCTCATTTTCCAGCTTCTTGTTCTAATTTTTTAAGGTGGAATGGTAGAATTTGAACAAGAAGCTGGCAAATGACAAGCTGACTTTAGCCTAGATTATAAATTCAACCTTTTTGTCTCCAAATTATTGATGTTCGCCTTAAATCTTTCTCTTTCGTTTTCGCTTCGTTATTACTATTAGCTAGATGTCATTATCTGCGTTGCTATGGTGACTAGCAGTCTGCGCTGATCTCCAGGATCAGGGTCAGGATCGGATAAAGGGTCAATTAGCTGTTCTACATTAACACCAGTGTTTAAGATCAGTTACTGTTAAACTGATTATTTTATTTTTACCTACAAATCTGATTCTGCTGTGGAGCCTCGACAGGACAGTAAAAGAGCCGCATGCGGCTCCGGAGCAGCATGTTGCTGACCCCTGAACTAGAATAACCATGCAAAATCAGCTGCAACTGAAAGCGAGTTGCTTTTTTACATTGCTGCGTCCATTACCATTCAAGTGAACTGGCTTGTTCACTAGGTCGATGTAAACAGTACAGGTGTTATAACGAGACGGACTGTGATGAGCTGTGCTTATGAAGTTTCATTCAACTTTACTGCGCAGTGTCTACACTGTAAAGAATTCTGGTTTATTCTGATTAATTGTACACATTTACGGCTTAATTTTAAAATACTTTTGACAGAAGAAATTCATGTTTTACCCCAGTATACATAAATGATTTGTTTAAATCTCTACTGGCAGAATTCAGCAGCTGCCCACTGGCTTCTGTTTGTAGCGAGTTTCAAGTAAACAGGTTTTCTGTAGTTTTACTGAACTGACATTTTGCCTGTGGTACTGAAATATACACAACAGATGCAGATCAGGCCGAAAACCACTAAAGTATTCCTTTAAACAGCTGCAGGACGAGCTAAGAAAATTTTAGAAACTGGCATATATATATATATATATATATATATATATATATATATATATATATATATATATATATATATATATATATATATATATATATATATATATATATATATATATATAAAATGTGTAATATTAAAAATGCTCATTTATATGGGATGTTGGTGGAAGGTTATGGACTCATTCCAAAGTGTCATGTTGCAAATGAATCAGAAAGACACAAGGGGAGTGCTGTGAGCGAGTGAATGCTGTACTTTATAATACTGTATTTTCATAACAAGGATGGAGTAACTAAACTGCATTATTATTATAGTTATTATTGTTATTATTATGATTATCAGTACTGTGAGTGAATGATGGGGCATTGGACAAAGTAAGTCTGAGAGGAGAGAATGAGTTTTAAGACTGATTTTTGCCTTTTTGTGCTTTGGTTTTCGTGCGTTTGTTTGTATTACAGCTGATACGTAATGGCTTCACTCAGAAATATTAACATTCGTGATGGTTAAAAGCCAATTGTGGCTACATGTTAGCATTATGCAAATGAGATCATGCTAACCAGCCCTTACTAGCTTTCAATTCACCATTTTTAGGCAAAGTGTTTCTCTTTAAAGGAGAATTCCACTGTTTTTTTTTAAATCAGCATATTTCAGTGTGTGAGGTGTAAACAGACGGATCCAGAGCGGTTTTAAATGGTTCAGATGTCTTTACAGTGGTGGTGATAGAACCAGGGGTCGCCCTGACTACAACACAAATATAGACATTTTGTTTACTATTCATTATCATCCAGAACCTGCACGTGTCTGCTAAGGTTTATATGAAATGATGTTGATGATAAAATAGTAATCAATCTGGAAAAATAAGGAATCTTTCCCCTATAACAGCCTGTAGGTACCCCTCCACCATGGATGGATTTTTACAGGCCTCAATCTTTCCAAAACTGTCGTAAAACAGTGTCTCAGACATCAGGCCGTGAATTCATAACCATTTTTATAATAAGGTTCTGTGAAGGAGCTTTTAGAGGTGGATGTCTGGTTCCTATCACCAAACTGAACAGTTGTGACTCTGTAAGCTTCTCCAGAACAGAGCGTTTCACACCAAACCCCTCTGAACCACTCTGTTTACATCTTAACCATTAAATAATGCAGAAACTTCGAAAAGTTGGTGGAATTCCCCTTCAGTGTTTCTGCTTTCTGCTGTGCGGTTGATGTTAAAAAGCTTATAATGTGGTTACATGTATTAATTTTCAGTGAGCAGTCTGACACTATCATTATGTAGCATGAACATTTTATCCCCTCTCTCTCTCTCTCTCTCTCTCTCTCTCTCTCTCTCTCTGTCTCTCTCTCTCTCTCTCTCTCTCTCTCTCTCTCTCTCTCTCTCTCTCTCTCTCTCTGTCTCTGTCTCTGTCTGTCTGTCTGTCTGTCTGTCTGTCTGTCTGTCTCTCATTCTCTCCATTTAAATAAAGGTAAAAAGGGGTAAATAAATGGAGGTTACACTTGCGACAGCTAGATAACAGTACTGTTCTATACAGGCCTTTTATACCTATGCATGACAACATACGCTAATAAATATAAAATAAATATAAATATATTTTGTTTTGTTGTTAATTGTGGCTATATGTGCATTTATTTGAATTATTCTATCTGAAATAAACAATATGGAGTTGCTCTTTGGCTTTTGATTTACTGTAATGTAATATTGTGTCGTCACCCCCCCCCATCCTAACACCCAACACGCCCCCCCGGTTCTCTCTCTGTTTCTTTTTTTTTCTCTCCACGCTCTCTTTCTTTCACTCTCTCTGGGCCCCTTCAATCTGTTGATCGTTTGCAGCCTCATAAATAATTAAGTGAGTTTCTAGCTGACTGCACGTTGCGCTGTCTGCCCTTTTCACAGCCAGGAGATCCTCCATCAGATAAAGCCTCATTATTAGCCAATAGCCTGCGGATTACATTAAGCCTTACAATTAGCTTAAAGGGGAATCCCACCGGTCAGCGTCAGCGTAATTCAGTTGGTAATATGTAAACAATATATTAACAGACTGGTTTGGTGTGAAACGCTCTGTTCTAGAGAAACTTACTCCGAATTGTTCACAGTGGTGGTGATAGGAACCAGACGTCCGCCTCTAAAAGCCTCCTCACAGAAAGTTACTACATGAAATGGTTAGGAATTTACTGCCTGATGATTTACACTGTTTTATTAAAGTTTTAAGAAAGTTTTTTTTTTTCCTAAAACATACTTTTTCATGCTGGGTAAAAACATGATGGATATGTTGAAAAGCAAAATAGCCCCCAAAATGAGAAGTATGTAAGATAGATGTTACCTGTGTCTGAGACACTGTTTTACAGTAGTTTTGAGAAGATTGAGGCCTTAAAGATATATTCATAAAAATCTGTTCATGCAGGCTGTTATAAGGAACATTTCTCCTTATTTTTCCAGACCTTCCGCTATTTTCCCGTATAAACTCAGAGGACTCATGTAGGTTCTCTGGTGGTTTTGGATAGTAAATAAAATGTCTATATTTGTGTTGTAGTCATGGCGACCCCTGGTTCCTATCACCACCACTGTAAAGACATCTGAACCACTTTACACCAAACCCACTCTGAATCACTTTGTTTCCATGTCAGAAATACAGAAATGTTGGAACAACAACGGAATTCCTTTTAAAAGCTCTCCCTGCACTGGAAAATTTGGTATTTTGTCAAGTGAAATGATCTTAAATCTAGTCAATATATCTAATATTTCCCATTTTGAGATGGTTGTCCACTGATTATAAGATTGTTAAACTTATTTCCAGACATTATTTACTTGTTTCAGGTGATTTTATCAAGATTAGTGATCTCACTATACTGGTGGATTATTTTGCTGGTTTAAAGCTCATTTCTTACAACAAGCAAAATTATCCACCAGCATAGTGAGATAACATAACCTAAAGTAACTAGAAAAATCTCTAGAAATAAGTTAAATAATCTTAAAATATGCATACAACTATCTCAACAGGAGAAATATTTGATTTATTGACATCATTTTTGATCATTTTACTTGACAAGGCACCTTTTTTGCGGTGTGCTTGGCAAAATCACTGATATCATAAACACTTATGAAGAAAGGGCAGGATGAACAACATTAAAACAATGACCAGTGCTCGATCCCTAGCATAATCCGCCACAAAAAGGCCTGTTTTATGGCGTTTTTACATAACTATAAGCACACGGCTCCTTATAGTGTATATACAGTCATATACAATCATATGCAAAAGGTCAGATTACATTTTCTTGACTCTCTAAGTGTAAATAAGTGACCACATCCTATACAGTCTACACACACACATTTTAATGCAGAATTACTGTTTATTGTCTGAATTTAGCATAAACTGTGGCCTGTGCAAAAGTTTTGGCACCTCTGATATGTTTGCCAATATGTTAAACTTATAATAAACAGAAATATAAGTAGAATAGGAGGTAAATGGAAGTGGTGCAGGGAAATGTGCAGTAAAAGTCTTTGTTGAAGTTGTGTTGACCTACTTTGACTTAGAAAAGTGACAAAACGTCATTTTGTCCTGTGCAAAGTTACAAACTTACAAAAGAATTAAGCATTTTGAGTTTAAGCTTTTTGAAACAAAAGAGGCAAATGTGGCAAACTAGACATGCCTTGGCAGATCGAGTGCCCTTGGGGTGGGTGGTGGAGGGGTGGGGGTGGCGGAGGGGTGGGGGTGGCGTAGGGGTGGGGATAGTGGTGGGGGGGTTCTTGGAAAACTGTCTCTTTAAAACACTGTGTTCCTGTCTGTCGCAGCATCTTCACATACACAAACACAGCAGGTGTCAGGTTGGGGGTAAATGGGGGTCACTGTTCCCCACTATCCCACCAAATGAGGCGAGAAATGAGGGGCGGAGAACCACGCCTCCCCCTCATACCCCCCCACCACCACCACCAGCAGCACACTGCTCTTTCTACTGCCTCTCTCTCTCTGTTGTTTTGAATACAGCTGCCACACATGAATTTATTAGGGCCCTTAAACAGCGCAGCGATCTGTCACTCTCCTTCTGTCTCTGCGAACCCCTACCCCCCCACCCCCCCCTCCCTCCTTGACCTGACTTTGCTTGATGAGAAGAGAGAGAGGGAAGCATCAGCCTTTCATTCAGACTTAATCTGCTTTCACTCTAACTCTTTTCAGGCTGTAGAGCTGGTTAAACAGTTTTTATGTGAAGTGACTGAAGCTCCTTCTCATGTCCGTCGGGGAGTAAATCAGCTCAGAGAGACTCACTCACACCTTCATGCTCTCTTTCTCTGGCAGGGGCGTCCCTCGCTATTTTTAAGAAACTCCTGAAGACAGAGCTCTTCAGGGAGCACTTGCTCTAATCGCCTCTTGCAAACCTAACCACTACCAACCTCATCTCCTTCTTGCCCTCCTTCCCTTCTCTACCCCGCTATTACCCCTTGGCCTCCTTTAAGGCCTGACTATGTTTGTTCTATGTACCACATTATTTGTAAGTCGCTTTGGATAAAAGCGTCTGCTAAATGTAAATGTAACGTAACGCTTGTTCTTTCACACTCTCGATTCTTCTGCACTCCAAAAAAAGGATCTCCAAGTGCTTCAGGACGTGATTGGACTTTGTCAGTATAAGGGACCCCCTGTGCAGCGCTGGGGGTGCGCAGGATTAAAATTCACTGGCTTACGCGATGCTGTTGATTTCAAATATGAAGGACAGTCGTGGGCTGGAGGTTAGGCAACCAGCCCTGTGACCGGAATGTTGCCAGTTTGATCCCCTGAGCCGACAGTATGTGATTAAGGTGACTTAGAACAAGGCACCCAACCCTCAACTGCCTGGGTGATGTGGATAGGGCTGCCCACCACTCTAGGCATGTGTATTCGCTGCCCCCTAGTGTGGATGTGATGTTTCATTGCACGGATGGGTTATATGCGGAGGTGAAATTTCTCCGTAGTGGGATTAATAAGGGTCTCAATCAAATCAAATTAATGAATCACATTAAGATGAACCCTAATCCACAGTGTTTGTGTTCCTAACAAAGAAACTTGCATTGTCTATAAAGTGTCAGACGTGTGGTTTAATAACAGACCTATAGACTGTACAGCACATCAGTGCTGTTACTAATATCATTTCTGCATGTGCATGTTATTGATTTTGATTACTTTTATCTTTTAACCTCTTAAATGGATAGAAACGAACCATTGGCGGGTCCAGGTCCCTAAACACATCCTCTACGAACACCTCTGGACTCACTTGTGCACACATTCTGCACAATTACTTGTGCACTGTTTATTAAAACTGTATATTTAAGTTTAACTTTGCGTGCTCTTAAGGTAAACTGTGTATACATTTTGAGAAAAAAGTAAACTGTCACTGGGGCAGTACTTCTCTCCTTACTGGAGTGGTTCCCTCAAGGGTACATCTCAGTACCTTAGTCCGGGAACATAACTGAACCATAATATATATGATATTTTCTAAGCTCTACTGACTCCACACGCCCCGTCTCATCTCCAGGCTTTTATTTTACTGTTCTGTTTTAAAACATTCAGTTATGACAACTGAACCTTAAACCCGTAGTTTGTGCCTTGATGAACGCAAAAATATGTCTGCACAGAACCTTTATTTCTAACATTGTACAGGATGTGTTAACTTATTTTAAGTAAGTGAGTAAGTAAGTAAATGAGTGAATGAGTGAGTAAGTAAGTGAGTAAGTAAGTAAGTGAGTGAATGAGCGAATGAGTGAGTGAGTAAGTACGTAAGTAAGTGAGTGAATGAGTGAATGAGTGAGTAAGTAAGTGAGTGAGTGAGTGAATGAGTGAGTAAGTAAGTAAGTGAGTGAGTGAGTGAATGAGTGAGTAAGTAAGTAAGTGAGTGAATGAGCGAATGAGTGAGTGAGTAAGTACGTAAGTAAGTGAGTGAATGAGTGAATGAGTGAGTAAGTAAGTAAGTGAGTGAGTGAGTGAATGAGTGAGTAAGTAAGTAAGTGAGTGAGTGAGTGAATGAGTGAGTAAGTAAGTAAGTAAGTGAGTGAGTGAGTGAATGAGTGAGTAAGTAAGTAAGTGAGTGAGTAAGAGCATCATTGATCCCGGAGGGAAATTGCCGTGTTTCAGTAGCAAAACCTATAACTACACATAAGCTAACAAACTATGCAGAAAAATACAAAATAGAAATAAATCTAGATATAAGTTAAAGTACAAGAGAAATAAAATAAAGTATAAATGTGTAACTATTTACACATTCAGTGGTAAACGATATATACAACTATACCAGGGGTGCTCAATCCTGGTCCTGGAGATCTACCACATGGCTCTGAAGGCCTTGATTACTTGATTTTGTTAGATTAGAGTTGGGGTTATATATGTTTATACATATGTTTGTATAATTATATATACATATATATGCACTATCAGAACAAAACCTAGTATCTCCATTTTTATCATTTTTCAGTTTTTGACATAATTTGAAAATACCTTTTGCTCTTGACATTGTTTGTACATTTCATGATGAATGGACCAAAATAAATGGCTCAAAATTACTTGGAAAAACATCTGTTTCCATTGACTTACATTAAAAATAAAGTATATTTTTGGAGATTTAACATTTTTAACATTTGACAATATTTAACATTTTAAAGGTATGAGGTGTTTATCCTGACAACAGTAATGTGTGTGTGTGTGTGTGTGTGTGTGTGTGTGTTAATCATATTTATTTGATTTGACATAATATATATATTTTAATCTATTTGGTCAGTTAGTGTGTTTATAGAATAAATACAAATAAACAGTAAATATTTTTTTTGTTTTAACAACAAACAAGAGGCTTTTATGTCATCTATGTACACTGTGGAGTGAAATCACATTCCTCCAAGGAACAACACGGTGCAACATGGAACAAAATACACAGTACAAAGTACAAAGAATAAAAACACAAAATACAAAGAATGTAATGGGACTTTATTCTCACTGCACTCCATCACTTGGATTTGTTCAGTTCCATCAGCAGCACCTGATTAACCCCTTAAAATCCCAGACTTATATACAGAGGCTTATTATAGAGTAACTACATGGACACTACTAAACTGGCTGAGCTGTTCTTAGGCTATAGAAGTGTGTAATAAAACTTTGGACGTGCTGGTGGGTCCTGACCATTTAAGGGGTTAACAGAAGATTGATTAGATAAAATACAAACAGTATTTTATCTAAGCACATAATATAATTCTCACAACATATACTATCCAAAGTTGGATTGTAAGAAGCAGAAAATGCTTAACCAACTTCTGTCACTAAACTTTGGAGATGTTGAAAAGTATCGCTACAGATACAGTTCCTTAGAACAAGGAAAAACATTCTTAACTTTCGATGTAAGTTATTGTAATGGGATTTTATTCTGGGTCATTCTGGACCATTTCTATTGGTCATGTAAAAAAAAAAAAGAAAGAAAGAAAGAAAAACTGACAGAACAATAAGTTTTGTACTGACAGTGATAATATGTACATAAATAAATAAATAGACATAAAATGTGTGCATTCATTTATCAATACTCAAATGAATAATTCAGCCCTCGCTGAATGAATAATTAGTCTTTGGCGACAAGTGTCCTGCACACTGTGGCTCCTAATGAACCATATGCTGTGTTTAAACGCAAAGCAAATGATCCTGCAGTTAGTGTAGTGGGGATACAGGGCTGTGAGTGAAGACAGGCCACTGGAGATTAAATCAGTATAGGATATGAGTCTTTAATGTGGAAAAAAAACCCGCTCATATTTCACTCAGAGCGACGAGCCACCTGTAGGAACAAAAATCTGACCCTGCCGGCCCTCTGAGAGCCTGCGTGTGCAGCAGAAGGCCAGCCGCTGGTGTCTGACACTGATTTGTAAAGGCAGACAATACGGCTCATTGACCTGCTCTGCTCCTCTGTCTGTTGCTCACACCTCAGCCAGCCTCTCCACAGCCTTTAAACACTACACCAGATTGCCGCAGGCCGAGGGAGGGGCTGCGGACCGGGGGTGGGGGGAAGGGCGGATGGAGGGGGGGGCGGTTAGGGGACAGCATGGTAATGGGATACTTGTTGCTTTGACAATGAGATTCCACAGAAAGAAGAGGGGGAGCACGAGGCGGCACGTGAGCAAGAGTGACTTCAGCACTGAAAACAAAAGTTCTCCACGGTTTTATTCTCCTCACCATCAGATCAAATGACCTGAATCCTCTTCCATCTGCTACTGTTATTTAAACCTTCACACTTGCTTACATCACTGTCTGTAATTTATGATTATGTGTGTATGTGTGTATATATATATATATATATATATATATATATATATATATATATATATATATATATGTACATATAAATTGGGCCTATTTTAATTTGGGAAAATAAAAGGAGAATTCCACCATTTTTTCAAAAATTCTGTATAAAATTCTGCATGATTTCTTTACAGTGGTGGTGATGGGAACCAGGGGTCACCCTGACTACAACACAAATATAGACATTTTATTTACTATCCAAAACCATCAGTGAACCTACACGTGCCTTCTGAGCTTTATGTGAAATGTTGGTGATGATAAAATAGTGGAAACCTGAGAAAATACATTTTCTTTGGGGTCTATTTTGTCTCACAACACCCTGCATGTATCCCTCCACCATGTATGGGTTTTAAAACATCATTTACTCCCAAAACCTTCTTATAACTATTATAAAACAGTGTCTCAGACATCAGGCAGTTCATGTAGAAACTTTCTGTGAGGGAGCTTTTAGAAGTGGCTGTCTGGTTCCTATCACCACCACTGTGAACAGTTCTCACTCTGTAAGATTCTCTAGAACAGAGCATTTCACGCCAGACCACTCTGTTTGCATATTGTTTACATATTAACAATTTATTTATGCTGAAATTTTGAAAAATCGGTGGGACTCCCCTTGAAGCTAATTGTAGGGCTTAACGTAATCCACAGGCTAATGGCTAATAATGAGGCTTTATCTGCCGGAGGATCTCAAAACCACTCAGAATTACTTTGTTCACATTTTGTCTGTCAAGTTATGCAGAAACTTTCCCCTGTTTTCCCTTCATGAACAGTTACCTTGTTGCAGAAAACATGTTTTCTTCTGACAGCTGTCATATTCATCACTAAGGGAGCTGTGATTATTAAACCTAATAACCTCTAGATTCATGTGATTTCTCATTTTCTCATCTAATGATTTTGGGTCAAATGTCCTCTACTGGGCTTGTTTTGACAGACTAATAATATGCCAACAATAATCACAGCTGCATTTTATGACGACGTAACAACATCTGTATCCAGTCGTATGCAAAAGTTTGGGTGCCCCTGATCAAATTCCATGCTGTGTTGATTTTTGATGCACAATTACTGTCGATTTGCTAATTTAAACATATTGAAAAGTAAAGCATAAGATGTGTCCTGTGCCAAAGGTGTGGTACATTTGAGATGTTATGCTTTATTTTTCTCCCAGTGTGTTTAAATCAGCAAATCATCAGTAATTGTGTGTTAAAATGTACAGAAGTCTCTCTCTGCAGAGGATGTGGTGACTTATTTACACTTAGAATCTCAGCACCAACATGGAACTTGATCTTCTTGCATATAACTCTATATTTACTCTGCCTGGTTCGAGTGAATGGAAAATACTGATCATTTATTTATTTGAATTGTTGCATTGCTATTCACTTACTGTGAAACTGTTTGGGGGCTTTAATAATAATAATAATAATTTAGAAAGAAAATATACGAAAACAAAAGTAAACTGACATTTTATACATTCACGCTCTTAAAAATATGGTTCTTCAAGGGATCATTATCAAGGCATTGGTTCTATTTGAAACCATGTGTTCTATATAGAACTATTTCATGCTTAAATTGTCTTTGCATGGTCAAAGGGTTCAACTGACCAATTCAATATGTGGGGCGGTCATGGGGATGGAAGTTAGGGAAAGAGCCCTGTGACCGGAAGGTTGCCGGTTCGATCCCCTTGGCTGGAAGTCCATGACTGAAGTGCCCTTGAGCAAGGCACCTAACCCCCAATTGCTCCCCGGGTGCTGTGGATAGGGCTGCCCACCGCTCTGGGCAAGTGTGCTCACTGCCCTCTAGTGTGTGTGTGCGTGTGTGTGTGTGTGTGTTATTGACATAATTTGAAAATACCTTTTGCTCTTGACATTGTTTGTACATTTCATGATGAATGGACCAAAAGAAATGGCTCAAAATTACTTGGAAAAACATCTGTTTCCATTGACTTACATTAAAAATAAAGTATATTTTTGGAGATTTAACATTTTTAACATTTGACAATATTTAACATTTTAAAGGTATGAGGTGTTTATCCTGACAACAGTAATGTGTGTGTGTGTGTGTGTGTGTGTGTGTGTGTGTGTGTGTGTGTGTGTGTGTGTGTGTTTGTGTGTGTGTTTCACTGCATGGATGGGTTAAATGCAGAGGTCTAACTCCACAGTGTGCAAACACAGTTGGCTGATAGTTCTGAATTAAATTCACCAAAAACGGTTCTGCTATTGTTTGTGATGTCAAGCTTGAAGTAAAAGAATCCTTTTTGGTGTTATAGAATCATTTTCAACAGGGTTCTGTATAGAACCATAAACAAAACATTATAGTGGCTTAAGCATTTAAGCATTGAATAGTTTTATATAGAACTCATGGTTCTAAACAGAACTGTCCTCTAAAGAACCCTTGAAGAATCATCTTCTTAGGAGTGTAAAAGTAAGTAACAGAAGAGTAATCAATGTGTTACATTCTGGTATTATATTAATTCATTTATACACTCAGTCTATTGGAACGTAAACACAATGCTTTTTCACCTTTGGCCTTTTCACATGTAAACAAACAGTGACCTTTAATATTGCGGACGCACATCACGACCCAAATACACATCTTACTCGGTTTAAGGTCCTTTACCAGGTTCCTTACTGCAAAGCAGAACTGTCAAAAATTCAACCTGGGACAGATGAGTTATGTGGTCACTGTCATTCAGCTGACCTAATGCATATGTTATGGACTTGTCATATATTTGCATTGTCAAGTTTCTGGATTGCAATTACTCACTGTTTATCAGTCAATCAATGAATCAACCAACCTTCCTTTCAACTTGGAAGTACATTGGCAGAGACCCTTATTTACAATGTAGTCCAGCAAATTATAAGGGATTTAAAAAGTTCCAATGAAATTTACCAACAAAAACAAATAAAAATCATCAAAGCAAAAAGATTTATAATAAAAAATAAAACTAAATAAAATAAAATAAAATAAACAGCTCAAAGCTCAAACAGAATGATGATGAAGATTATTAGTGTTATTATTGTCATCATTGTTGTTAATAATAATGACAATAATAATAAAATAAGAAAGAATGAAAGAAAGAAAAGAAGAAAGAAAAGAAAAAAGAAAGAAAGGAAGAAAGGAAGGAAGAAGGAAGGAAAGTAAGAAAGTAAGAAAGAAAGAAAGAAAAGAAGAAAGAAAGTAAGAAAGAAAGAAAGAAAGAAAGAAAAGAAGAAAGAAAGAAAGAAAGAAAGGAAGAAAGCTCCACTAAAACACTCACAGGCTGTGTAAGTGTGGCTACAGACTAATGCTGGTCTTACATCAAACAACCTTCCATCCCATTTCCCTGCCACAGACAAACCAGTGTCCCAATAAAATCACGAGAGTCTCGTTAGAGTCGCGCCGCGCGCATCATCTCCATCGTCTGGTGTAAGGTGGTCAAGATGGCAGTCGAGAGAGAGAGAGAGAGAGAGAGAGAGAGAGAGAGAGACAGAGAGAATGAATGAATGTACACGAGGGCCTAGAATCTCTGTAAAAACGGCAAACCTGCTCCACTGTAACCTGAAATGTAACCTGACTGCCTTAATATCTCAGATTCACTAGCGTAACAGTGATGTAAGGGAGTGCACAGAGGACTTTACTGCATTACTGAAAAATCACCAATATTTTTTTCCTTTTTTTTTGCTTCCTTTGTTTTTTATGGTTTAGTTCATAATACCCAATCAACAACGCTGAATCGCTGCACGCTGTGCTGACGAGTAAATCTTCATATCAAATTAAAAAAGTAACTGCACAGTTTACAGGTTAATTAACAAGATTCTGGGTGATGATCTGCCAGAGTATACAGCTCTATAGCGAACCGCTCTGAGCCCCACATCTTTACATGCTCATCTGTACCACCACAGAGTGGAAGGAAAAGTGTTTATCTGCTTCTAAATGTCCAGCAGGTGCATGATGGGGAATATTCTCAGAAATCTAATTGCCGTCTTGTAAATAGTGACCCTGAAAAATTCCCAGTCTTTGCAAAATCATAGCTTGTGACTGAAAACCGTGACACTGTCTTTAGATGTGAGCAGGTGTCAGACTTTAGTCTTTTAAAGTCTTCTAGTGTACAGTTAGCATAAGAGTTTAAAGTGGCAGAGCGAGACCGGCGAGCTGAGTTTTAGACCTAGAGATTGTACCAAGTTTATCTGGGCCAATTAAAACTGATTCCAGCTGGGATTCAGGAGGCCTTGGCCTTTGCTCCCCTTCTGGCAAGGAGGAGGATATTGATTCATTGGAGATCACTAAGACCTCACGGTGGCTCTGCGGGCTTCTGATTTTCCCTAAACTAGAAAAGATTAAACTTTCATCCATGAAGGCATCTGTAAAATTCCATAGAACTTAAAATTCCATAGAACTCCCATGACTGCATATTATGAGAAACTGAAATGCCTCCCCACTAACTAGCACCCCCATCTTTCCTCTTCTATGGGAATGTTACTCTTTAGCTAGAATTGCGAGAATCCCAGTATCTGGACAGTGATGTGACCCATCCGTATTTTATATTTGATTTGTTTCTTACTAACCTAATTCATTGTCAAATAATATATATCGCTGTTGGAAGAAAACCTTGAATCTCCAAAATGGCAACTTTACAGGAGAAGTAATAAACCTACTTTACTTTTAATGTAAGTCAATGGAACCAGAGTTTGTCCCAAGTCATTTTGGGCCATTCATGTTGAAATTTCCACACAATGTAAAGAATAACAGGAATATTCAAAGTATGTCAAAAACTGAAAAAGGACAAAAACGGAGATACAAGGTTTTGTTCTGACATCAGCAATAGGGATGAGTACTTCTTAAGCTATTTATTACTATACGACATCATATTTATAGTTATGTAAGCTTTTTTCAAAAATATTGTTTTAGTTCATGTTGTGACGTAAAATGTGGAACGTATACAAATCCTTATAACTGTGTATTTGCATAAAATAATGTTGAAAAAAAAGGAATTGCTGCACATTTTAAGCAACGTAGCACTTCGCCAAATAGAGTCTGTGTGGACGAAATAATATTTTTCTCATAAAATATATATGAATACATTTAAATATGCAGTCACTTTCTACTCTGTGTCAACAAACAGCCTCCATTATTCATTCCCATTGTCAGAGTTTGGAGATGACCTCTCTCTCTCTCTCTCTCTCTCTCCCTCTCTCCCTCTCTGTCTCTGTCTCTGTCTCTCTCTCTCTCTCCTCTCCTTTTCTTTTCTCACTGTCAGTGACAAGCTGTTACTCGGTCCCTCTGGGCCACTCCCTCTCTTGTCTGTGCTCTGTGGTCTCCTCCCTCTTTCTCTCTCTCTCTCTCTCTCTCTCTCTCTCTCTCTCTCTCTCTCTCTCTCTCTCTCTCTCTCTTTCTCTCTCTCTCTCTCTCTCTCTCTCTTTCTCTCTCTCTCTCTCTCTCTCCCCACCTGTTGACTCCATTGTTGAGCTGGTGGCATTGTGCCCTCTTATTCTTTAGCTCCACTCACTTTACACACCCCTCTTTTATCCTTCACCGTTTCAGCACCGTCCCCTTTTCTCTTTCCGACTGTATATAAGGGGCCAGGCGAGAGGAGCAGGTCAGATTCACAGCGGCTCCACCACACATACGACACCAGCACTGACGGCACTGACAGGCCGCAAATACAATAACTGCCACATTCAAACAGGAACGTATGCGTATTCCTTCATTTGGACTCGAAAGGAGCTACTGGAGCAGAGGACAGCGGTGGACCTCACTCTAGGAACAGGTAAGCAACCTCCAGGACCCCCAGGAGCCAAGGGCCACATGCATAATTACAACTGTGAACCCTCAGGACCGCAGTCTAACGACTTCTGTGAAATCGATGAAAATGCCTGTACATTTTGATTCATTTGCACTTAATGGGATCATTGTATTTGTTTTAAACTCTTAAAATTCTTTGGTAGTAATTTATGATTCAAACTTAATCATTTTTATCATCAAATATTTCAAGATATTTCAATACATTTCCGGCCACTTTTAAATGCTCTTAAACTCCAGTTCTAGGACTTCATAACGGTGACTTATGTGTTCATGTCAGTGAGTGAACTGCTTTATTTAGCTAATAAGCTGCTTAACTTGCCAGCCAATCAGCGCTCAGTAGCAGTAATGCTAATCAATCAGTGCTCAGTAGCAGTAATGCTAATCAATCAGCAATCATTAGCAGTAATGTTAACCAATCAGCACTCAGTAGCAGTAACGCTAACCAATCAGCACTAAGTAGCAGTAATGCTAATCAATCAGCACTCAGTAGCAGTAATGCTAATCAATCAGCGCTCAGTAGCAGTAATGCTAATCAATCAGCGCTCAGTAGCAGTAATGCTAATCAATCAGCACTCAGTAGCAGTAATGCTAATCAATCAGCGCTCAGTCCGAAAGTCGAGAAGGTTCGAGCAGCAAGAAGTCAGGAACCAAACCTGTGTTCTTATAACCAACATGTTCATAACTGTCATTTTTTTACTTGTGTTTATTTTTATGTTATGTAGTGTTTTAATGGGCAGAAACACACTTGCTGCCCACATAGTGTTAAACAAAATATTGGCCACCCTGACAAAAT
The DNA here is from genome assembly GCF_015220715.1 of Pygocentrus nattereri. Lineage (NCBI taxonomy): Eukaryota > Metazoa > Chordata > Actinopteri > Characiformes > Serrasalmidae > Pygocentrus > Pygocentrus nattereri. The sequence goes on from NC_051224.1 coordinate 22,134,063, forward strand.
AGCTCGTCTTGGATATACTAGACGCTGTATTATACTGTTATGTGTTATAGTAATGAAGACACAGGAAAGCACTGGAATGCTGAAGTGAAACAATGGAGATTCTTTGCTTTGCTGTTTTGATCTGATGGTCTACAGCAGCCAAATCTCAGCCAAATCTTTAACACGTCCTCCTCTCTTTCAGCGCTCGTCTCTGTAGCCGATCTCTCTGGGCCGATTCCTGTCACTGCTCACGAGCTCCAAACTCAGTAACTCAGCCGCTGCTGGGACACGCACACTCGGGCATGCAGGTGGAGGGGATGTCTGTGTCTCTGTGGTGTGAGGAGGAGGAGGATGTCCAGCCTGTTGGTCAGAGAGAATCAGTCTCGGTCCGAGCCCCCCGGGACCCCCATGCATCAGGACTGAGGGTCATCCACGGACTGCTGCACTCTCAGGACAGATACCTCCCCTCCCCACTGTACACCTCACTCATCCAGAAAGAACCCAAACGTAGAGAAGAGCTGGCCAAGTGGACACTGGAGGTACAGCTGACTTACCCTTTAAAATTAAAGTGCAGATTTATTATTCAGTAATTTATGACACAACTTCAGTCATATGATAATTCAGGAACATATACATTTTTCATAACTATTATAAACTGTTCAGTAACTATTACGAATAATTTAGTAACTTCAAAATTATTCAGTAACTACTATGAATTATTCAGTAACATAAAATATTCAGTATTTACTATTAATTATTAGAGAGCTTGAAAAAGCACTCTATTGTTATCTCTCATCTTCGTATTCTTCTTCCACACTTTTCTGCGATCAATACAGCCCAAACTGCTTAACGTACAGACTCCGTTCAAACTGCGTTTCGAGTCGATCGGATTGGTAGTTTTTAATAAAATTAAGTTTTATTAAAGCCACTCAGCAGGCCACTCAGTCTCACAGACACAGCTGATCACACAGGGAATCTGCTTTTAAATCCTTAAACTTTCACCTAGAAACTCCATTCCAGTTTTAAATGGTAGAGAACATTGTCCTTTCTGAAACGTCAAAATATCTCATCATTTTACCCATTAGCTTTAGAGTTATGAGCATTTGTTTGGCACTAGGCACAGAAAACTGCCCCATTCACTCCCATGCAAATTTCTCAAAATCGGAATCTGCTTATAAGATTTTCTCTGTGTTTAACTTGTCATAACTCAGACATTTTCTTCTCGATACACACAACATTACACCAAAATAATCCTCAAGGGGTCTTATCTTAGACCACCTATCCGGTTAAGCGATAGAGTAAACATTTCTGCGTTATGACTGTTTGTTCAGAGGGTGCAAATCGGACTCAAACAAGGCTTCTCCACTAAGAGCTGCATAATAACAGAGTGACCGTTAATTTGAATGACCCCCCCCCTCCCCACTCAAACACACACATCTCTCTGTCTCTCACACACACACACACCCCACACACACATATACCTAAGGAGGTGTTGTTCATCTACACAGAAACACACACAAACACACACACACCTGCAGCTCTTTTCAAGCACCCTTGCAGTTCCTTCAGGAAATGTACGTCTAGTTCAATATATGTTATGAATGATTCTGTATCTACTATGAATTATTCAGTAACTACTATTGATTTCTGCAAAAAATCAAGCTGATATCACTCATAATATTTACAATGTCATTTTAGTATTCTACTTTATGTTTTTAATTCTGTTTTATTAATCTAATAATCAGAATGTTTAATTAATAGTACATAATAATATTAATTAACATTAGAATAATATTAATAAGTTAAGATGATATTAATCAATAGTAATATTCAGAATGTACTATTTTATATACTTTGGAGCAATTATTCTGATATTGTATGAAGTATGAATTAAATATTAACTTTTTTATATGAATGAGTCATTTGCATATTCAATGGGACTGAAAGAAAATTGGATGTGCTTATTTACTGTCTCTCTCTCTCTCTCTCTCTCTCTCTCTCTCTCTCTCTCTCTCTCTCTCTCTCTCTCTCTCTCTCTCTCGGCAGGTGTGCTGTGACTGTGGTTGTGATGAGTCTGTGTTCCCGCTGGCCGTCTCTCTGCTGGACCGCTATCTGTCCGCCACTCTTTCTCTGCCCTCCTCTCCGTCCTGTCTGGCTGCAGCCTGCATCCTGGTGTCCTCTAAGCTGGTGGAGAGCGATCCGGTCAGTGCAGACACTCTGTGTGCTGCAGCAGAGTATGAGTTCCTGACCTCCAGCGTCAGAGTGAGTCTCTGGAGTACCAGGCACAGCCAGAGCTTCTGGCCACCGCTTCTTTATCTGCCTTTACTACAAGTTTAAACTTCTGACCTACATTTGAGCATCCCATTCCACTGGTCAGAGCTTTTCTGTGGAGATCATACACACAAGTGAACGCCTTAAAGTAGCTGAATCAGGCTGTGTGGGCACAGAGGATGTATTTTGGAAACTATTATGCACAATTGATGCTCTTTTTCTTGTCCACAGGAGATGGAGCGTGTGGTTCTAGGCACTCTGAGGTGGGACGTGGCTGCAGTGACCCCTCAGGACTTCATCCCTCACTTGCTGTCGTGTCTGGAGGAGCTGGAGGGAGACGATGCGGACAGAGACTTCATCTCCACCCTCAGACGTCACAGTGACACTCTGGTGGCCTTGTGTGTTTGTGACTCCCGCTTTCTGGGCACACCGGCCTCGCTGGTGGCTGCAGCAGCGGTCTACTCAGCTGTCCGGGGTCTGGAGGAGAAAAGCCGGAGAGAAACGAGTCACATGACCTCCATACTGGTCGCACTGTGTCAGACTGATGTGGTGAGTTTGTAAGATTTGGTCCTTTCTTGTCCATTTCATCTACCACTCACACCACAATCGAGATGATCCAGGTATGGAAGCTACACTGCACAACTGCCTGTTTTGTGGCATCACAAAACACAGTGTATGTACATATATCTGCATATTCAGTATCTACTATGAATTATTCAGCATCTACTGTGAATTATTCAGTATCTACTATGAATTATTCAGTATCTACTATGTGTGTAAACACTCTTAAAGTTTCAAAACATACTGTTAAGTCTATACCGTCTATATATGGGATCAAAAGCAAAAACAGTCCATCTTGAATTCATAATGTTTGTGATGTCACAAAAAACAATGGAAACAGCAGTTTAGCTTTGTCCATTCACACTGACCTTAAAAGGAGTGTTTTCACCCTGGGCTGCTTTTTAAATGTGTCTTAAAGGCAAACACAAAAAACAGCCTGTTTAATTTTACAGGATAAAGAGAGGTCATGTAAAAATGAAATGCAGCCATTTTAAAAGCACACAAACATCATAAAAACACCACAGGGATAAAAATGGCCTGTTAAATAAATAAATAAATATACATCAAATGAATAAGGAATTTAATTTTCTGGGACATAAAAGCACACAAATATCATAAATGGATAAAGATGTAAGCTATGAGCCCTTTAAAGCCCTTTAAATGTAACCGAATGAAACCGTCTTTGTCCCACAGGCCCTACTGCAGTGCTACAGTGAGCTGATAGAGGATGCTCTCAGGGAACGACTGAGAAACAGCAGAGAGGAAGAGGAGAAAGATGGAGGGATGGAGGATGAAAGGTCCAGCACACCAACCGACCTGAGAGAGATAGACTTTTAACACACAGGAATAAAGTAGCCATTTAAAGTTGAACTGCAGTCTTGCTGTTAGTTATCAGTGAAACTGATGTAAACCTGCTTTCTGAATGTGGTCTTATCAAATGATCTAATGCTTATTTAATAATTATCCTTATTTATTTGTTTCTTTGAGGTATTAAGGTGCCATGCGTCTATGTTTTTTTTGTCATTACTGTGATTTCTGTGATTTTTTTCTTAACTGCCTTTTGTGTTGGGTGGCATTTTTGCTGTGTGAGGGTCTAAGTTGTGAGGTATACTGTTAATTTATTCATCATCAATTTATTTATTATGTGGATGTTATAATTTGTGTATTTATTTTATTTGGCGGTTTTGCTCTGTATGACAGTGTCCAATGAAATCTATTTTTCAATTAAATAATATTTTTATCTATTTTCAAATAATAAATAATATTGACTAATGTTTTGGTCCAATATATATATATATATATACACATATATACACCTCCTTGTTTCTACACATATTGTCCATTTTATCAGCTCCACTTACTGTATAGCTGCACTTTGTAGTTCTACAATTACACTAGTGTCTTAGTGTGTGTTGTGCTGGTCTGAGTGGATCAGACACAGTGCTCCTGGAGTGTTTAAACACCTCACTGTCACTGCTGGACTGAGAATCGTCCACCAACCAAAAATATCCAGCTAACAGTGTCCTGTGGGCAGCGTCCTGTGACCACTGACGAAGGACTAGAGGATGACCAACACAAACTGTGCAGCAGATGAGCTATCGTCTCTTACTTTACATCTACAAGGTGGACCGACAAGGTAGGAGTGTCTAATAGAGTGGACAGTGAGAGGACACAGTATTTAAAAACTGCTGTGTCTGATCCACTCGTACCAGCAAAACACACTCTGACACACCACCACCACGTCAGTGTTACTGCAGTGCTGAGAATGATTCACCACCCACATAGTACCTGCTATGTACATATATATATATGTACATAACAGGTACTATGTGGAATTTAAGTCTCATTTTATTCCCTTGACGTGTACAAGCTGTTTTTTGTTTCGGTGCTCTACTATGATTGGCTGTACATCATCTAGTACTGTATCCTGTACTGTGCCTCAAACAAAAAAGCAGTGCTCAATATGGTCTCAGCATGCATTAAAATGCACTAGTCCAAATAGACAGATGCATGTAAATGTGATGGTTTGGGTGACATCACAAAAACACTAAAATCAAAACAGGCTTTTTTTTGCAGCTAAGCTTCCATGTGCTGACGGGTGACCATGCTTTAAATCTTTAATTAACACTTACATACCCAGTGGTGGACAGTAACTAAGTAAATGTAATTAGATACTGTACTTACGTAGTTTTTTCGTGTATCTGTACTTTACTTAAGTTTTTCCATTTTGGGCGACTTTTTACTTTCACTCCACTACATTTCAAAGTCAGATATCTGACTTTTTACTCCACTACATTTTGAGAAATCTGTCGTTACTTTTGGTTTCTTTGTGTATAAAAACGTAACATGTCAACATGTCACTTTGTTCTGAACAAGTTTTGACCTGTTGACCCAGTGCAGCACACGGTTCAACGTCACTGCAGCTGCATAAAAATACATACATCGACCTAAATGATGGAACTAACCTAACTTTGTGTAAATAGAGCACAATATAGAAATATGTCCACATATGCAGTCGTGACTGGCATGTTTCTTTTTTACTGAACTCATACAAACACTTTCATTTTATAGTAAATTAGTTTTGGTTAGCTTATGTTTATGAACAGAGGCCTACAGATCAACATAGTAAAGGAAACTTATTTCTGATCCTGAGTTTAAAGCCAGTTTTTATTCAACTTGTAACTAATTTACAAAGTAATCTTAAACTGAAACTTTGCTTGTGTGTAAAAGTGATTTCAGAGCCACTCGGTTCTCCCTGATGGAAACTGTTTACCTTCAGTGTTTTGTGCTTATGATCATTTTAATAGACGTCAGCGTCACTAATTAATGACGTTCTATTAAAAGACTGGTTTACCAAGAGAGACACTGGAGGATTTTCACCTAAAATGAGTTCATGAAGCGAGTCTTGATATAAAAATGATAACAGGACATTAAAGTCATAATGAATCTTTTAGTACTTTTACTTTTGATAATTAAGAACATTTGAAGGCAAATACTTTAGTACTTTTACTCAAGTGGAGGTCTAGAGTAAGAACTTCTACTTTTACTGGAGTAATATTTTACCTTGGGTATCTCTAAGCCACCTCTGTCCACACCACATCAAACTCGTTCGTTTAAGAAAGTGGGGAGGTTCCAGTTTCACGTGGTATGGGCCCTTTAATTTCCAGTCACCCCGGGCCACGTCCGCGACGCCTTTTCTTTGCGTCATCTTGCTGGGTCCGCTTGTGTTCGTGGGCAAGTTTCCTGCACGACGGCGGCCAGAAATACCCCTGAGCTGAGCTTTTAGGTTTTACTTGATATCATTTCGAGGACAAAAACAACAACAACAGCCACCGCAGTGCCCGTCCAGCAGGCTGTTACGGTAAGCAGGAGGACCAAACGGGCTGTTCGGCCTCAAACTGACAGAACTGAGTCATTTCGGCTGCTAACGCGGCTAAAGCTAAGCTGGAGCTGCTTGTTTTGGCTCTTATTCATGTTTAAGGACGTAATTTAACGTTGGTGAACATCGCATTGCGATTTTCGGACATGTAACTCAGAATAAATCGGAGTCAATGGTGGAAATGACTGAGATTTAGCTGTTGACTGCTGGCGGAGCAGCAAAGATGAGCCTGCCCACGTTAAATCACTCTGAGCTGAAGGTAATGTTACCATACTGACTCAAATAGGAGTGATAAAAGTAGCCCGGTTAAAAAGAAAATGAGTAAATAAAGCACAGAAAGCTCCAGGAGTTCTTCTCCACAGCTCGGTTCTTCCGTAGAACTGCTGTGGAACCTCAGTCCCTCCAGGTACCCTGTCAGATTCAGAAGCAGAGGTGGGCGATATGGTAAAAATACAGACTCGTGATACTTCAGGTAAGGTTTAACCTCTTAGTTACAAGGGTATATTTTGCTTTGCCCATCTGAGTTTACATTACCATTTGGCAAGGAAACTTATTTAATAACTGCATTAAATAAATCTTTGTAAAAGCTCCTCTTAAATGAACCTAAAATGAGTTCTATGATCTACACATATTGCGTTATGCTTACAATTTACTGCTGAAAGCCAAAGATCTCTGGAGGTCACTGAAGAGACGCTGTCTGTTTATAGTTTATAGCCCAGATTTGAGGAAAAAAGAGTCGACTTTCAGTAGAAAACAAAGTTGTGAGTTCAGCTTCTTTTATTATAAGGGTTTAAAGTGACATCACCATCTGTTTGACTGGAAAGAAGAGTTACAGCTTCATACGACGCCCACCTCCTGAATGTAGCTTATGAAATATGAAAGTTATGAAGAATATGACGAAGTGTGTTTTGGAGCCACTAGTGGTCTCAAGGAGTTGACAAGGTTAAGTCACACGATATGCTAAGTTTAGATCTTAAGTTTAGCTGGTGATGTTCAGGTGGGACAACGTAAGTAGGACCTACATTTTTAAAAATGCTATCAAAAAGCTGTGAACACAGTGATTTTATGTAAGTATTTGGCCCACTGTTGCCCTAAATGCAGTTAAACAGGGCTGATTTTGCTCTCTTTGTAATGAAACACGCAGCTGGTCAGTGCTCCTGACGATATACGCAACATGTTCAGAAAAGCATTTTGTATTGTATTGTGACAATTTATCACAATAACTATATATATTGTCATATTGACCAGCAACAATCAGAATCTGTGTTTGCCAAGTACACTACACTGCCATAAGTGTTCGGTCATCTGCCTTCACACGCATATGAAATTGAGTGTCATCCCATTCTTAATCCATAGGGTTTAATATGATGTTGGCCCACCCTTTGTAGCTATAACAGCTTCAACTCTTCTGGGAAGGCTTTCCACAAGGGTTAGGAGTGTTTATGGGAATTTTTGATCATTCTTCCAGAAGCGCATTTGTGAGGTCAGACACTGATGTTGGATGAGAAGTGGAACTAAGGGGCCGAGCCCAACTCCTGAAAAACAACCCCACATCATAAACCCCCCTCCACCAAACTTTACACTTGGCACAATGCAGTCAGACAAGTACCGTTCTCCTGGCAACCGCCAAACCCAGAGTCGTCCATCGGATTGCCAGACAGAGAAGCGTGATTCGTCACTCCAGAGAACACGTCTCCACTGCTCTAGAGACCAGTGGCGGTGCTTTACACCACTGCATTCAATGCTTTGCATCATGCTTGGTGATGTAAGGCTTGGATGTAGCTGCTCGGCCATGGAAACCCACGCACTGTTCTTGAGCTTAGAGTGCATGGGTTTCCGTGAAGTCTGAAGTTTGGAGGTCTGTAGCGATTGACTGCAGAAAGTTGGTGACCTCTGCGCACCATGCGCCTCAGCATCCGTGTCATTTTACGTGGCTGACCACTTTGTGGCGGAGTTGCTGTCGTTCCCAATCACTTCCACTTTGTTATAATGCCACTGACAGTTGTCTCCAGAGAACACATCTCCACTGCTCTAGAGTCCAGTGGCGGCGCTTTACACAACTGCATTCCAGGCTTTGCATTGCGCTTGGTGATGTAAGGCTTGGATGCAGCTGCTCGGCCATGGAAACCCATTCCATGAAGCTCTCTACGCTGTTCTTGAGCTGATCTGAAGGCCACATGAAGTTTGAAGATCTGTACTGATTGACTCTGCAGAAAGTTGGCAACCTCTGCACACTATGTTCCTCAGCATCCGCTGACCCCGCTCTGTCATTTTACATGGCCTACCATTTTGTGGCTGGATTGCTGTCGTTCCCAATCGCTTCCACTTTGTTATAATACCACTGACAGTTGACTGTGGAATATTTAGTAATGAGGAAATTTGATGACTGGACTTGTTGGAGATGCAGGCGGCGTCCAATCACGGTACCACGCTGGAATTCACTGAGCTCCTGAGAGCGACCCATTCTTTCACTAATGTTTGTAGAAGCAGTCATCGGGTCTAGGGGCTTGGTTTTATACATCTGTGGCCATGGAAGTGATGAATTCGTTCACCCATCCAAATAATTGAATTCTTTTGGAAATATAGTGTATCAAGTGTATAGGGAATTTCTCTTGGTGCAGATGTTAACATGAAGTTAAATGTAGTAAAGCAAATATAGAGTGGAGAGAATGCAAATGTAGCTAGTTTGCACTGTGAGAGCAGCATGTGAAAAACATAAGTATGCAGAGTAAACTTGTACAGTAATTGTCTGTGCAAATATGAATAGTGCAGTGATACTAGGACATACACCTATCAGGCATGACATTATGACCACCTCCTTGTTTCTATGATCATTATTCATTTTTCTCAGCTCCACTTACTGTATAGGTGCACTTTGTAGTTCTACAATTTCAGACTGTAGTCCGTCTGTTTCTCTGATACTTTGTTGGCTCCCTTTTACTTCTTCAGTAGTCAGGACCTCCATGGACCCTCACAGAGCAGGTATTATTTGGGTGATGGATCATTCTCAGCACTGCAGTAACATTGATGTGGTGGTGGTGTGTTAGTGTGTGTTGTGCTGGTATGAGTGGATCAGACACAGCAGTGCTGCTGGAGTTTTTAAACACTCACTGTCCACTCTATTAGACACCCCTAACTTGTCAGTCCACCTTGTAGATGTAAAGTCAGAGACAGTAGCTCATCTGCTGCTGCACAGTTTGTGTTGGTCATCCTCTAGTCCTTCATCAGTGGTCACAGGGCGCTGTTGGCTGGATATTTTTGGTTGGTGGACTATTCTCAGTCCAGCAGCGACACTGAGATGTTTAAAAACTCCAGCAGCACTGCGGTGTCTGAGTGGAGACACCTATAATGCCTGCCAGATGGGAGGAGGGTAAAGTCCATTATTATGATTATGATATGGAGCTGACGGTTGGTCTGAATCATTAAGGCTCTTGGTCTCTACTTGGTCTCTTTGTTTGACTCTGTCCTTCTCTTTTTCCATTAATTTGGTCTTAAATAAAAGGCCAAACTTCCAAACTGAGAAGTGTGAGAAGTGTTTAAGTACTGAACCAACACAATGCAATGAAATTAAAGCTAAAAGAAGAATTAGGAACTAAACGTCAAGGCTTTTTGACATTCTTGGCTAATAAAGCTTAGACAGCTTTGCTTTAATTCTTGTTGTCTTTTTCCTGTATTAGGATTATGGTGGGGATTTGTCGCTGGCTGCTGCTTCTGTCCATCTCTCTGAGGGTGTGGTCCGTGCCCATCGACAGAAAGACTGATGACCAAGAAGCCCCACCTCCACAAGAGGAGAAAGGAGAAGAAAATGTGGTATGGAGAAGTTGCTTTTATCTTATCAGTCTCTGTTTTAGTGTTTGGACAGCACTGTGTTCTCTGCAGAGCGTACACTGTGTGCTCTGCTGATGGCTGTGACTTGTGCACTGCAGCATTATGTAATATGTATGTGCACAGCAGCAGTGAAGCAGGATATCTTCAGGCTGAACCATCTAATAGGAATGTCTCTGACAACTCGTCTAAATGGACCGGTATAATCTGACATAGATCAGCCAAGTCATATTTGGTGTCTATTTTGCTTGTCTAGCCAATAGTCAGTCAGTTCATATGTCACACAGTGCTCTAAATCAAGGTTTCTCAACTTGTGGTGAGACCACCGGCCATGAAGTACCCTCTAGTGATCCGCAGGTCTGTACTTGGAGGGAGGCAGTAGTTTGTAGTGGGCTGGAAACATCACTAAGTCATAAAAACACAAGTGTGAAAGAGATCAACCTAAGTCTAAAAATGAAACATTTTCACATCATAATCAATATAAATATTAATAGAGACAAAAATAAAAGCACTGCAGTAGTGGGCTAATAAAATAAATAAATAAATAAATAAATAAAACCCACAATAGACTGCAGCTCCAAATCACAGTCCACATCTACTTTGTACACTTCTATTTTTTCATTTTGTTCTTTTTCCCCCCTTCACTACATCACTGCAACCAAGTGTTTTTTAATACATTTTATTTTTTTTAACATACCTGCAAATTTTGCAAACGTACTGACAACCAGAATGGCCAGTGTGGCCTTTTTCAGGGCCTAATTGTAAGGTTTTCATTGTCAGGATTAACAAGAAAAAAAGTTCCTTCCATCCATCCATCCATCCATCCATCCATCCATCCATCCATCCATCCATCCATCCATCCATCCATCCATCCATCCATCCATCCATCCATCCATCCATCCTCCACCGCTTATCCGAGTCCGGGTCGCGGGGGCAGCAGCCTAAGCAAAGAGGTATCAGGCCTCTGGGCCCCTCCGCCACCTCCTCCAGCTCTTCCGGAGGGATGCCGAGGCGTTCCCAAGACAGTCGAGAGATATAATCCCTCCAGCGCATCCTGGGTCTTCCCCGGGGTCTCCTCCCTGTCGGACATGTCTGGAACACCTCCCTGGGGAGGTGTCCAGAGGCCATCCTTACCAGATGCCCGAACCACTTCAACTGGCTCCTTTCAACGTGGAGAAGCAGCGGCTCTACTCCGAGCCTCTCCCGAATCGCAGAGAAAAATAAAGTTGCGTTTAAAAAAAAAAAAAAAAAAAAAATATATATATATATATATATATATATATATATATATATATATATATATATATATATATACACACACGCAGGTGGGCTTTGGGGGTCGAAAAGGTTGAGAACATTTAGTTTAAACTATAAGGGTGCTTGGGCAAGACTGCTGGACATGCATTCAGCCTAGTCTTGTGCTGCATTGGTGTGCCAGTGGTGTCACACTATTATATATCTTGTTTGGTGTAGACTAAGGCCCAATCCCATTTCTTCTTTTTACCCCTACCCCTTATTTTTGAGTTTCGCCCTAACCCCTTGAAAAGAAGTTGGGACCCTCAAATTAAAAAAAAAAATTAAAAAAAAAATTAAAAATTACTTCATTAACAGCTACTAGCGCTGCTCTGTAGGCGACCCTGCCAGTCTGCAGTGACAGCAGAGGAGGGTAAAGTTCATCTCCTCACTGCTGGGCTTTAGTTACATTTAGGGAATCATGTCTTCAAAGAGGGGGGCAATTATTTATTATCACCCACCACTAATTCTTCAGTGATATGAAGCTGAAGTCAGATGTTCACCAGCTTCTTGTTTGAATTTACCCATTCCACCTTAAATGGAGCAGCAGTTCCATTCTGGCGCTTCAGGTGTCAGAACTGCTGGACTATTTAAGGTGGAATGAGAAAGTTAGCTACCGAGACATTAGCATGCTATTAGTGATTTTTCTGCTTGTTATGGAGAAGGGCAGTAATACATTTGAAATGACATTAAACTAAGATAATATAGTTGTTCTCATAATTTCTCACATTTGTGTGGTTCTTTGGTCACTTGTTCAGCCATCTTGCCTGTTTTTCTTTTTTTTCGTATCACTGTTTGGAGTGAGTCTCCAAACACTTTCCCCTACCCCTCTATCTCAACAAAAATTGGGACACCCTACCCCTAGGCATGAACACGCAAAACAGAGGGCTAAGGGTTCAGTGGTAGGGGCAATTGGTGAAATTGTATTGGGCCTTAGACTTGGTCTGGAAAACGTGCTTGTATTGCACTCTTCTGATGTAAGTCATTACTTCAAGACTGCTATTGTGTACTGTGTGGGGAACGGGGAGCCTTCTGAGATTGAGCCATAGCCTGACCCTTGTTTTCCCTCATGCGGACCTGTGATAAACTCTCAGTAATAAACTCTGCAGGGCTGCAACCAATCAGGACCAGAGTCTTACCCCTTGCAGTGCATGACTCAGTGTCTGTTGTTCATATTGACGACGATATGCATGTTTTGTAGGATACAGGCCTGTACTATGATCGTTACCTGAGGGAGGTCATTGAGGTCCTGGAGACGGACCCTCACTTCAGAGAAAAACTACAGACAGCCAACACAGAAGATATTAAAGTGAGTGTCTCCCGCTCTTTCTTATTCTTCCTTTACTATGTTCTTTATAGTTGTCTTTTTTTAAATCTGCCTCTCTTTCCCGTCCTCTCCTGTTTTTCTTTCCTCTGATGTGTGAACGATGTGTTGTTTCAGAATGGCCGTCTCAGCAAAGAGCTGGATCTGGTGGGTCATCATGTCCGAACTCGACTGGATGAGCTGAAGAGGCAGGAAGTGTCGCGTCTCAGGATGCTGCTGAAAGCTAAACTGGACAGCACAAACATGCAGAGTAAGGCCCACAAACTTAACGTCAGTTTGTCACAGAATTTCTTGTCTTTTTGTTGTGAGGCGCTCAGACTAGATGACGGGGCAAAGAGAGAGGAGAGAACACATAAGTTTTGGCTATGAGACCTCAAACCTCAAGATCTCAGAGATCATAACACAAATTAAGCTAAGCTTACTGGACCTTTTTGTGCTTTTATGCACAGCGATTTATTATGTGGTGAGAGACTGATGCAGTAAGAGCTAGAGAAATATTTCACTAGAAACTGGCAGCTGAGCTGACATTGTAAAGAGTGCCTTGACCTCTCCACACATTCTAAACATGACATTGGCTCTCATCTGCCTGTGTTTTACAAGCAGCTCCTCTGACTCCACTTTGCTGTCAGACTCGCCTCTTCCCTGTTTCTCTGCTCTTCCAGCTCTCTGGTTGACTGTTGTTTGAATCACTTGTTATGTAAATCTTAAGACCTTCTCACACTGCAGGACTTGAACGTTTTGAGTCGTAAATATTAAGCATGCTTGATAATGTTGGAGGGTCTCTGATCACTTCAGAGTTTGGTCAGAGGGTTAAAAAGTCACTTGTTTCTCTCACTCTACCAGAACATCAGTGTTGTCAGTCGCTTCCGATCGAGCTTCCCACCTGTAAAATCGCTTCAGATTGTAAAAATTTGTCGCAAGAGGTAAATCAGGGTTAAAATCGGGCAAAAGTATTAGGGCTGCAATGATAAGTGAATGACACATGGGCAGAAGGTTGCCGGTTTGGTTCCCTGAGCTGACAGTACGTGACTGAAGTGCCCTTGAGCAAGGCACCTGACCCCCAACTGCTCACTGGGTGCTGCTGATAGGGCTGCCCACCGCTTTTCTCACTGCATTCACTAGTGTGTATGTGGTGTTTCACTGCACGGATGGGTTAAATGCAGAGGTGAATTTTCCCTGCTGTGGGACTAATAAGGATCACCTAATCTAATCTGATCATTGTTTTCTTAAATAAAAGCTGTAAATATATTCTGACAGACTGTCATACACTACAAGATGTGTAGGGAGCCGTGTGACTTCTGTTGTTTAATTTACAGACCATACTTCTCTCACTCACTCATGTTGTTTTTAGGTGTTCAGATGGATCATGTGTCATTACTGAAGCAGTTTGAGCATCTGGATCCACATAATCAGAACACATTTGAGGCCAAAGACCTGGAGCTGCTCATCGCTGCGGTAACAGAGAGATTCTTTAGAATTTAGAGAACTGTAGAGATAATCTTTTACATTATTATTTGTAAGATGATGGGGGCGGGGAAACAGGTCTTTTGCTGGCAATGTCAGCGTGTAATATAAAGCGATATTTTTCAAGAAAGCAAGCTTTTGTCTAGGCACAGTGTCATGGCTATTTTTACCAGGTAGTCACATGGCTGCATATGTTTCCATCACTGACTCTAAACATCAAATTCAAGATGTTTTGAAATTACATGTTCTATTTGCATAGTGACAGTAAATTGAACTCTGTTTTAGTGTTAAGTAAAATCTTGCATGTTTAAGGCTTGGCTGTATGGGGCTCTAAACAGCCTGTTTCACACATAGTGCCTCTGTGAAACAGGACTAGGAGAGATGCAGTATTTCAGGTATGAAGTTCTCTAGTTAAATCTGTCCGTCTGTCTTTGTCAGGCCACTAAAGACCTGGAGAACTATGATGCGGAGCGTCATGAGGAGTTCAAACGTTACGAGATGCTGAAGGAGCATGAGAGGAGGGAGTACCTGAAGAGTCTGGACCAGGAGAAGCGAGAGAGAGAGGAGAGGAGGATTGAGGAGCTGAGAGAGAAACACAGGCAGCATCCTAAAGTCAATGCACCAGTGAGTAAGAGAATAAGAGAAATTAGGTTTACTGAGTGATGAGAACTTGGAACTGGGAAGTTTTAGGTGGGAAAATACTTTAAATGTAATAAGTATTGCACATATCTTTTGATTTTAATCCAGTATGAATCTGGTGTGTGTGTGTGTGTGTGTGTGTGTGTGTGTGTGTGTGTGTTAGTTTTTATTTGTTTTTTATTCCCTCTTCATATTTGCTCTCATTGCCTACTTCCATCACCTCCTCCTCTCCCTGACCCACCATGTTCCTATTTCTTGCTCTTTCCTTCCAGGGCAGTGTTGACCAGCTTAGGGAAGTGTGGGAGGAGACGGACGGTTTGGACCCTCAGGAGTTTAACCCCAAAACCTTCTTCAAACTGCACGGTCAGTTTATGTCCAGAGTCTTCCTTTGATTAAGTTCATCAACTCAGTCATAGTTTGCAGTTTCATTAGACTGAATGAGTTCTGTTAAATCTGGGAACTCTGTGATGGACCTCAGTTTGGTGACATTTGAAACAAAACTCTTGAATGCATTCATGGGCATATATTGGTTTATGTTTAGTAGCAAATGCTGCTGCTACTACTACTACATCTGAAACTAGCATTGCTGTTAATAATCCGACTAACAGCTCAATCAGAATAGAATACGGCCATGTAAACACCTCAGTCAGAATAGACTAGTCTGATTGAGGCTATTTGAAATACGTTTTCTATCCTATTGAACAAAGTTGGTAATCCTGTAGATATGCCGTTAAATAGAAGAATAATCCGTGTAAGCTCCTGTATCTGATTACATTCCCAATCTGAAAGGTTAAGTCCTTTCCGCATGTGCGTTGCGTCATAGTGAAAGTTTATAACATTCAACGTGGTGGAGCAGAAACTGGTCTGCAGAGGAAACGAAGTTTATGCTCTGATCTTTAAAAGACGGCGGTGGGACGGATGTCCAGCTTATGTGTCTCACAACACGACGTCTTCTTTACAGCCTTTTTTAATAACTACATGTGAAGCACTTCTTCCTGAGTCTGACCTCATTTTAAAGTAATTAAAAACACAAGTGCTGCTCACTGCCGCTCATCTCACTCTGACTGGACCCACGTGATGCTTGTTGTCATGGCAACGTCTATATTAAGTGGTTCTCTACGCTTGCGCATAATCTTGGATCTGGTTACTTGTAGTGAGCATGTAAACAGATTTTCATCAGATTCTTGAGTACAGTGAGAATATAAACACCTCAGTCTTCATCCATAATCAGAATGTATTTAATCTGATTGGCAAAAATCCTTTGCTGCACGTCTTCTCTACAGTTGGGTTAAAGGAAGTGACCGTTGCAGTCACTGCAGACTTTTAATGATTTTACTGTATGATTTTACGTATCAGAATTAGCACAATGTAAACAAAAAGCATTTGGTATTTAGCTTGAATTAACTAGCATCACTGGACCTCCTTGTTATGGCAAAATGACAGCCAGCTTGTAAAGCTTTAACAGGGTTGTAATAAGGTTGTGTAATGCGTCTCACTTTTTTTTTATATCTTAAAAAATAAACATGATGTGAACCCAGTCAGTTTTGGAAGTGGCTACACAAAAGGATGTTTGATCTGACTTCCGTATTGTTTTCTTTCCTCAGACACAAATGGAGATGGTGTGCTGGATGAACAGGAGCTGGAAGCTCTCTTTACAAAAGAGGTAAATAAAAACATGTTGTGCTGCTTCTGTTGTTCTTGATGTGTCTGTGGCATTAAGACAGATGCTTTGATGGTCTGTATGTTTATTTATGCTGTGTAATTCTTCCCTGGAAAAGCTGGAAAAGGTGTATGACCCAAAGAATGAAGAGGATGATATGATGGAAATGGAGGAGGAGAGGCTGAGAATGAGAGAGCATGTCATGAAAAATGTAAGATGCATCCTTCTCACCTTTTTTCACTCTCATTTTCTCTCACCGTTTCTCTGTTCTGCGGCGCTGTCTGATGTTGTGCAGGAAAGCTGAATCTTTATTTATCTTGTTTCATTGTCTCTCTCCTTTCTCACTGGGCTCAATGAAAGACTTAGTAATCATCCTTTCATCTGTTTTTCATTTGTTCACCACTGTGCCACATCTCTCAGTCAGTCAGTCAGTCAGTCAGTCAGTCAGTCAGTCAGTCAGTCAGTCAGTCAGTCAGTCAGTCAGTCAGTCAGTCAGTCAGTCAGTCAGTCAGTCAGTCAGTCAGTCAGTCAGTCAGTCAGTCAGTCAGTGTTTTGTCAGCTAATTAACTAGTTATTCTCTTTGCCAGTCAGCTAGTTGGTCTGTCCCTCGGTCAGTTGGTTGGTCTGCTAAGTAGTCTATCATTCAGCTAGTTGTTCAGCCAGTTAGTCTGTCGCTTGGCTATTTAGCCTGTGTGTCGCTCGGCTAGTAACTAGCCTGCTAGTTGTTCTGTCCCTTGGTCAGCTTGTTAGTCAGCATGTTTGTCTGTCGGTCTGCTAGTAAGCCTGTCTGTCGGTCTGCTAGATGGTCTGCTTGTTAGTTTGTCACTCGGTCTGCTTGTTAGTCTGTCTGTTGGTCAGCTATTCAGTCTAGTATTCTGTCAGCTAATCAACTAGTTAGTATGTCCCTCGGTGAGCTAGTCTGTCTGTCAGACTGCTAATTAGTCTGTCAGTCAGATAGCCAGCCAGACTGTCAGCCAGTTTTTTCAGGTAGTGAGTCAGCTAGATGGTTAATTTGGTTTTGATTGTTTTGTCTTTTATGCACAACAGGTTGACCTGAATCGTGACCGGCTGGTGAGTCTGGATGAGTTCCTTAGATCTACAGAGAAGAAGGAGTTCAACAACGCAAAGGAGTGGGAGGTAGGAGTTCAATCTAATGGAGTCAAATCGTATATCAGTGTGCGTCATTACACCCTTAACTCTACTTTAGATGTCATGATTCTCAGTAAAAAGCTTAGATTTAAAGGTTGCTCTGTGGATTTTCCTGCCTATGATTTAAGCTACTTTCAAACAATACTCAGACCTAATTGTCAGGCCATTGTTTATTTTTTAATTTTTTTCCCCTGTTGTATTTGGTCCTTTTAGACACTGGACGACAAAAAGCCAGTGTACACTGAAGCGGAGCTTCAGAGGTTTGAGGTGGAGCTTCGTGATAAAGAAGTGGAGCTTAGCAGGAGGGCAGAGACACTGAGACAGGAACAGGAACTTCTCAGAGAGAGAGGCAAAGCACTGGAGGCTCAGAAGAGAGAGTACCAACAGGTGAGGGATGTCAGCTCTACTAAAGGTTTTCACCAGACACCTCAGAATCACACTGTAACTTACAGCTGGTGCCTAATTTAGTCTGTGTACACACACACAAAAAAAAAAGTTAGTCAGTCTAACCTGATGTATTTCCCAGTGAAACGGCATGTTTGGGCAAGACGTTTACTCTTAAGAATTTGATGTGATTGTGAAAAGCAGGTGTTACAAAAAATCAGATGGATGTTGTCACTCAGTGATTGGTCAGGATGGTGGGAGGGGGAGGGGGAACATGCTGAGATTTTATTGTTGGTTGGTGTAATTTTGCCCTGCTGCTGGAACAGTGACGCAACCAAACATCAAAAGGTGTTTACAGGCAGCGGAAGTCCCTAATGATGACCATGGAGAGACAAGAATTTTGTATTTGAATGATGTGACACAGTGAAACGTGCTTATGAATAACTTAAATGTATATAAAGGTCCGTTTTGATTTCAGGTTGACTTTAAAGGAATAGAATTAAATGTACACAGTTACCCCAAATTTGGTCCGTCAACCAAGATTATTGTCCACAAGTGTGGGCGCATTTCAGGCTTTAGTATAGCTGCTGCCACTGTTTTAGCTGGGCTGTTGTACTTTTGTCTATGTTTATAGATATCAGTATTTCAAAAACCACTCTGTTAGAGATACAACTCCACACAGTTTGAGGGGGGTTGTAATCATTTTAATAATTATAACCATTTTTTTTAATGCAGTTTGCATGATGCTCATTGCTTGTTAGCAGCATTAGCCCTAAAACTTCAGCATAAAACTAGAGAAACCAACAGTTTGTATAGGAAGAGGATGTGGTTGAACTGTTATACTGATGTAAAACAACTCTCTTCATTTTTTGTGTATCTCCTGCATTCAGGCAGTATTGGAGATGTCTCGGCAGAAGGAGCAGCAGGCAGAGCACAGACCACCCCCTTCAGGCCCAAATGGAGAATTGCAGTTTCCGCAAGAGATTCAGAAACTGGCTCAAGATGACCATCCAGGTGAGAGAGAGGGGCAGTGAAATGAACAGAATAGAATAAATTAAATAAATGAATGAACTGTCTAAGCATTGGTCCTATCATTAGGAGATCATGAGTTTGATCTCCATAATGCTACAGCCATAGAGGAGCGCAAGAGAGCACATCTGACCTCACTCTCTGGGTGGTTAGGATGGCCTCCCCTCCCCCGTTACTCAGTGCAATGCTAGTCATTGCATGCATCTGTTAGCTGACGTAACTGGTGGTTAGTGTTCTCCTTCAAGCGTGTTCGGCTGTCCAATTACACTGCATTAACCGCAGTTTGAGAAGATGCAGTGGCTTAGCCTGCGCCCTCTTTGCACTGGTGGTATGGTGTGATTGAGGGAGGCTTGATGAGTGGCGAAACTGGATATGACTAAATTTGAGGAGGGGGGGGGGGGTGCATATGAATTTGCCACAGAACACCATATAGAGGGAAAGAGCTGAGGACTATAAAATGTACTTTATAGCCATGTGAGATTTAGCCCAATACCTGTCCAGGTATTGTAATGACAAAAAAATCTGTTATTTGTAACTTGTATAGAAGTTGGTCTTCCTGCTGTATTTGGGCAGAAATCACATTTAATTTCTCAATATTTGTTTTGAGAAACTTTTTTTTTTTTTTTTTTTTTTTGTTTTTATCAAAAGATGTAAATGCTGTCTGAAGAAAACCTTGTGTCTCCGTTTTTGTTCGTTTTTCACATACAATCCCAATTCCAGTGAAGTTGGGATGTTGTGTAAAACAAATAAAAACAGAATACGATGATTTTGCAAATCCTTTTCAACCTATATTCAATTGAATACACTACAAAGACAAGATATTTAATGTTCAAACGGATAAACTTTATTGTTCTTTGCAAATATTCACTCATTTTGAATTTGATGCCTGCAACACGTTCCAAAGAAGTTGGGACAGGGGCGTGTTTACCACTGTGTTACATCACCTTTCCTTTTAACAACACTCAATAAGCATTTTGGGAACTGAGGACACTAATTGTTGAAGCTTTGTAGGTGGAATTCTTTCCCATTCTTGCTTGATGTACAACTTCAGTTGCTCAACAGTCCGGGGTCTCCGTTGTCGTATTTTGCGCTTCATAATGTGCCACACATTTTCAACGGGAGACAGGTCTGGACTGCAGGCAGGCCAGTCTAGGACCCGCACTCTTTTACTACGAAGCCACGCTGTTGTAACACGTGCACAATGTGGCTTGGCATTGTCTTGCTGAAATAAGCAGGACGTCCCTGAAAAAGACGTTGCTTGGATGGCAGCATATGTTGCTCCAAAACCTGGATGTACCTTTCAGCATTAATGGTGCCTTCACAGATGTGCAAGTTACCCATGCCATGGGCACTAACACACCCCCACACCATCAGAGATGCTGACTTTTGAACTTTGTGCTGATAACAATCCGGACAGTTCTTTTCCTCTTTGGCCCGGAGGACACGACGTCCATGATTTCCAAAAACAATTTGAAATGTGGACTCGTCAGACCACAGGACACTTTTCCACTTTGTGTCAGTCCATCTCAGATGAGCTCGGGCCCAGAGAAGTTGGCGGTGTTTCTGGGTGTTGTTGATATCTGGCTTTCGCTTTGCATGGCAGAGTTTTAACTTGCGCTTGTAGATGGAGCGACAAACTGTGTTCACTGACAGTGGTTCTCTGAAGTGTTCCTGAGCCCATGTGGGAATATCCGTTACAGAATGATGTCAGTTTTTAATGCAGTGCCACCTGAGGGATCGAAGGTCACTGGCATTCAATGTTGGTTTTCTGCCTTGCCGCTTACTTGCAGAGATTTCTCCAGATTCTCTGAATCTTTTGATGATATTATGGACTGTAGATGATGAAATCCCTAAATTCCTTGCAATTGCATGCTGAGAAACGTTTTTAAACAGTTGGACTATTTGTTCATGCAGTTGTTCACAAAGTTGTGAACCTCGTCCCATCCTTGCTTGTGAATGACTGAGCCTTTCAGGGATGCCCCCTTTATGACACTCACCTGTTTCCAATTAACCTGTTCACCTGTGGAATGTTCCAAACAGGTGTTTTCTGAACATGCTGAACGTGTTGCAGGCGTCAAATTCAAAATGAGTGAATATTTGCAACAAACAGTAAAGTTTATCCATTTGAACATTAAATATCTTGTCTTTGTAGTGGATTCAGTTGAATATAGGTTGAAATGGATTTGCAAATCATCCTATTCTGTTTTTATTTATGTTTTACACAACGTCCCAACTTCATTGGAACTGGGGTTGTAATTTGAAAATGCCTGTTGCCCTTTTTGATTCTGAGTGGCAACTTGAATTCTCACCGTCTTTAGCTAGCATCTCTCTGTATGCCACACACAGTGGATAATGGGTATTAACATGCCCAGTGATGACGAATTTGTATTTTATGCAGCGCTCATCATATTATCCATTGCATTATGCTTCATCTTCTAGGTATCATTTTATTTTCATCTTGGTTTTTTCTGGATTTACCACCCCAGTAAAAAAATGTATGAATGAATGTATGAATGAATTGTAATTATGAGTTACAATAAAAATGATAAATAGTTTATTTCAGTGGTTGGGTTACTAACTCTCCTCTGCCACATTGTTATGGCCCGGTATCAGTTGATCCACGGCCTAGTTGATCACAGCCTGATGGTAGGGAACCCCTAGTTTAGAGAATAAGGCTACTATTTTTGTGAATCGCAATTTTTATTTATTTTCTTTTACTGATCCTTTTCTTTAACATTTTCTACAATAATATTTTTTGTTTTTTTGTCTTCCAGTTGGCAAGGTCCCGGTCGATCAGAATGGAGAAGTAAAGAACAACCTGCCTGCTGAACCGCCACAGAACCTTCCTCAGCACACCTCTTAACAAACTGCCTCATAGAACACACCCACACCAGCGTCGTACTCCTAATACTGTTCTTATAAGGCACATAACGGTCCGCCTCGTACAGTGAACCTACAGACATCCTCCACACCTGGAAATACATGCTACTAAACATTTTCTTGTACTAGACTCTCCACAACTTTAACAGTTTGGCCTCTAGTCTAGATCAGTGATGGACTTGCATAGCCTAGATCATCAATATGCACTTGTTGCATGTTTTTGATGCGTTGCTGAAGAATGTGTGAAAAAAGTGGTGAAATTTTTAACATATTTAAGCAATTTGGAGTTTTGGTGTTTTTTTTTTTTTTTTTTTTTTTTTTGGTTGTGAAATTAGTACTTCAAGATGGCACTTTCAAAAGGAACGTGTTAAAAACAGCACAGTGTGTTATTTTTATATAATATATATATATATATATATACACACACACACACGTGTGTGTGTGTGTGTGTGTGTGTGTGTGTGTGTGTGTGTGTGTGTGTGTGTGTGTGTGTATATATACAACACATTTTGTGTGGATCTTAGAGGAATTCAACAACTTGTAACAATTTTTCCATAATTTAGTGTTTGAGATGTTAACAGAGTGATTCAGAGCGGTTTGGTCTGAAGTGGTTCAGATGTCTTTACAGTGGTGG
Organism: Pygocentrus nattereri; assembly: GCF_015220715.1. Lineage (NCBI taxonomy): Eukaryota > Metazoa > Chordata > Actinopteri > Characiformes > Serrasalmidae > Pygocentrus > Pygocentrus nattereri. The sequence continues at coordinate 22,156,534 of NC_051224.1, forward strand.
TGATGGGAACCAGGGGTCGCCATGACTACAACACAAATTTAGGCATTTTATTTACCATCAAACCACCACTGAACCTACACGAGTCTTGAGTTTTATATGGAATGTTGATGATGGAAAATTGGAACAGCATATATATATATAAATAAATAAAATACACACACACACACACACACACACACACACACAACCACCACCACTGTGAACAATTCCGACCACTCTGAGTGGACTTTTACATCGTAATCATATAATTTTGTAGAAATTGGTGGAGTTCGCCTTCCGTACAGCATGTGTTGAAACAGTTATGAGACAAAAACAAGTGTGTTGTTATTAACGCAGTGTTTTGAGTGTGCCAGGTGGTTTCCTTAGTAACGGTAACCTAGGGTTCTGCCGTCTCCTCAGATACCTCGTCTCGCATAGTGCCGAAACGCGCCGTGTGCTTTAAACGTTGCACATTTTACCCTTTAAAAATGTTTAACACTCACCATCACAGCGCTGTCGCAGAACTGACAGACACACACACACACCCACACACCGCAGACAGAGCTGGGGTCTTTGGGTTCATTTCTGTGGATGACCATTAATATCTTTAATAAAGTCCTCTGTACAGACGCTTTGCGAGGCTGTGTGAGTTTATCAGGCGCTGTGAGGTTTTGGAGAGAAGTCCTTCTGTTCACATTTCATCTTTTATTCAGGTTGTTGACCTTTGACCCTGTGCCTAAATTGGTGAGATGTTTGGCATTCTTCCCTGTCAGTCTCTTCCTTACTTCGGACAGGTTTCCTGCTTTTTATTTGTGTGTTGTTTGTTTAGTGCCATCAGGTCAGTTTTGACTCTGGTGTCCATCTGGAGAGAGTTTATTTACCAGTGAGCTGGTTCCTCTGAGAATGTGTCCAAAGTCAGAGCTGCGGTTTGGGTGTCTGGAGAAAGACGAAGCTTCGTTTGGTCACCGATGCTCTTTCGTTTGGATAAGATATTAACAGCACTATCTCTTTCTCTTTCTTTTCTTCATTGTTCTCTTTCTTATTCTTAGTCTCATGGTCTCTCCTATTTGTTTTAGCCCTCTTCCTGTCCTCTCGCTCGGTCTTCTTCTACCCTTCTCCTTCTCTCGCTCTCCTTTCTTTTACTTTTTTTCCCTCTTTCTCCATTATTTGTGTTCATCCTCTCCTCGTTATAGTCTTTCTCGTTTTCGATCTCTTTCTTGCACTCACTCATCCCTTTTTGTCTCAGCTTTTTCTCTCATTCTCTGTCCCTCTTCTCATAGGAGTCTTTCTTGACCTCTCTTTCTTTTTGCTTTCTTTCTTATTCTTTCTCATTCTCAGTCTCTCCTCCTGTTCTTTCTCTCTCTGTTTTCTATCCCCACCCCCTGTGTGTGTGTGTGTGTGTGTGTGTGTGTGTGTGTGTGCGCGCGCATGTTTTACTTACACTCCTGATCACATGCCACATTCTAGCTTCAGATTCCTTCCCATAACTGTTAGACACTCTGTAACCCCTGAGGCCCTGCAGCCCCGCCTCCTGCAGCTGTCACCTGTCAATCAAACCCCTCAGTGACCGCCACACTGGGGTCAGGGGTGTAAAAGCTTCACTTTACAACCACAGTGACGTTTAATTAGTGACTGCTGTTTTTCCCTCTGCATCCAAGTGTGTTTGCAAAGTTTATTTACCTCCATTTAAAAAAATCGAAGGGATGGGGTGGGTAAGGGGTTGTTTTTATTTATTTCCTGCAGCTCTGTAATGTGATAAAATGCTGCTTAACAGGAAACAAAAATTGATCACAAACGTTTTTTGCAAGCTATGGGGCTAATGTAGTGAAACACTACAGGCCTAAATCTCACACACACACACACACACACCACAAACTGTGTGGAGTTGTTAAGCAATCAATAACGGATTTGCTTGTGGTTTCTGACACTGGCCATTCAGAATACAGTTTTTGTCTGACTGACTGAGGTGGGTAATCCTGTAAATAATCCGTTTAAAAGAAGAATAACATCCGTGTGAACGCCTGTATTTGATTACATTCCTAGTCTGAAAGTTTGTCCATTCTGCATGTGTGTCACGTCATAGTGAAAGTTTATACCATTCAACATGGCGAAGTTTATGCTCTGATCTTTAAAAGACGGCGGTGAGACGGACGTCCAGCTTATGTGTCTCAGAACACGACGTCTTCCTCTCGGCCTTGGTTAATAAGGACGTGTGAAGGACGTTTTCCTGAATCAGACATTTTAAAGTCATTAAAACCACAAGCACTGCTCACTGCTACTCATCTCTCTGTGACTGGACTCACGTGATGCTGTTTGTCATGGTAACACGTACACTAAGCGGTTCTCTACCCATGCGCCTAATTTTGGATCGGATTTGTTGTAGCGAGCATGTAAACGGAGGTTTTCCATCAGGTTCCAGCATATCGAGCTAAATGTCATGCTTTAAGTAACAAACCTGTAGTATATTTCCTCTTGATAGAATGAACTGAAATTGTGAATCTCTTGTCTGTTGTTGCTTAAAAAAAGAACTGAAGTTGCTGCACACGACTGGTATTTTGACTCTCGATCAAACTGTTTGAACGTGTCTATGCTGACTGGAGCAGGAGAGCGAAGGAGCAAATGCCATTTTAATCACTGTGGGTTGGTTTACCAGGCAGGGATTAGGCCTAGTCCTTGGCTACACAGCATTGTGAATGGAGATTGTCGAGTGAAAAGGAAGTGCGGTCAAGGACGAGGCCAGGAATTGGTAACGCAAATGTTAAGAAGAGCTATTTTGTCCTTTCAACAAAAATCAATCCACCTTGGGAGCCACAACATTTATGTGCATTTTACCATCTTGGCAGTAAATATGTCTCAGTATGTGCTGATGTACTAGTATAGATTAAAAAATATAAACGTAAACACAGACTTTGCTTCAGCTATTGCCTCTTTTCTCACATATCCAGCAAAAAACCTTTTCGCAAAAGTAGGATAGTGTCTTGTAATGTCTCTCAATATTTGTTTGAGATTAAAGGCACTTCTCGTTTGAAAGCTTCTAGTTCAGATTTTCCCTTTGCACTTTAAATAGCGCTGGACTGTAACTGCCGCACCAGGTGGAAGGTGAAAATTTGAATAAGATGATGGCGAGTGAGAACTTTTTAGTGTTTGACAGTTCATTGCAGATTAAATGTATGAAACCAACTGAGTGCCTACAAATGCAAACAAGTCTCCAAATTATCGATGTTCATCTTAAATCTTTCCCGCGTGCACGGTGGCGTGGTGGGTAGCGCTGTCGCCTCACAGCAAGGAGGGCCTGGGTTTGATTCCCCTGCCGGGTGATCGGGGTCCTCTCTGTGTGAAGTTTGCATGTTCTCCCCGTGTCTGTGTGGGTTTCCTCCGGGTTCTCCGGGTTTCCTCCCACAGTCCAAAGACATGCAGTCAGGCCAATTGGACATGCTAAATTGCCTCTAGGTGTGAGTGACCGTCTGTGTCTGTCTGTCTGCCCTGCGATGGACTGGTGACCTGTCCAGGGTGTATCCTGCCTTCCGCCCAATGACTGCTGGGATAGGCTCCAGCATCCCCCCGCGACCCTGATGGAGAAGCGGCTTAGAAAATGGATGGATGGAACTTAAATCTTTCTCTTTGCCATTTTGTTAGTTACTAGCTAGGCCAGAGACCTTGTAGAGAGGAGAATTACCATTCTGTAATGTATCCAGGTTTGTCAAACGCTAGAGGGCGCCCCCTAGTGAGTCCAAAATGAATGGGTTGATATGGAGCATTTGAGCAAAATCATAGTTTAAAATGCTTAACCATTTTTAATGTAAAGGAATGCAGTCGTTTCCTGAACAAAGAATAGTATAAAATATTTTCACACTGCATTATATTTTTAAAAGCTTTTAAACTCGAGCTATTGGAGATTAAAACCACGCCTCCTGTAGGTCCATGACGTCAGTGAGCGCAAACAGCCAATGAGCTGCTTCGCTTGCCAATTGATCGTCAGGCTCAGCAGTAAAGCCCACCTCCTGCTGTCAAAAACCCGTTTACTGTAGAAAAAAGGAAATATATAAGTAAGATTTCTTTGTTTTATTAGGGAAATGCATTCTTCTACTTTCTAAATTTGAAGAAACGTTCTGGGCAAATGATTAGAAACTATTTTAGCTGTTTGTTTTCAGCCATTGGGCTCTGTTCACTCCCATTCATTGAGGACTCACTCGTGGGCGCCCTCTGCTGGTTAGCAGTCCTGTTTAACAGGTAGAATGGGAAGTGGCCAGGCTCCTCATAACCCGGCTCTGGCTAGATGAGACTGTTGTCTGTGTTGCTATGGTTGCTCTACATTAACTCCAGTGTTTAAGACCATTTATTGTTAAACTGAGTTGAACGATCAGCAGAGCTTTATTTTACTGTAAAGGAGGATTATTTTATTTTTACCTACAAACCTGATTCTGCTGTGGAGCCACAACAGGACAGTAAAAAAAACCACATGCAGCTCCAGAGCCACGTGTTGGCGACCCCTGAACTAGGCTTAATTAAGTCCGGGAAACCCACTCTAGGTGTTTTTGACCATTATTGGTCATCAATTTTCAGTAGCCGAAATGACCCTGCATCCCTGCTGACAGTATTCATAACATACTCAGGTAAGTGGACTGTGGCATAATTTATCACAATAATGGAAACTATCATGATTATTCCCAACCGTAATAATATGGACACAGATACATCACAGCAGCAAAGTCGGAATTTTGTCTGATCTGTACTTCAGTCCATGTTTATAGATAAGTGTGTCATCCAGTGTCAACACAGTCAAGTTGATTAGAGATGCTGAGCACCTCTGCATGCTTTTGAAGTGTGGTCATTCTATGTCCACTTTTCTATCTCTCTGTAGGAGTCACTGGTGTTCCTGATCGTCATTGGTGTTACACATAATAAAGGTAACACCAGAGACATTTTTAATGAGCAATGCCTTGTACAGAATGGCTGCTACAGACCATCAAACCACATGTTGTCAATCATGGAGCATCCACTAAAATACGTAATTTAATCGATTTGTTTCCTATATTTTCACACTTATCTAAGAATAAACTAGGTCACACCAGTGACTTCAGCTCAAAGCTTCATATGAAATCATGAGCTAAATGAGAAAATCTCTGATAAGTGAAAGACACAGTGGACTCACCATGGGCTTTTCCTCATAAATCCTCAGAAAACAGGTAAAAAGAAGTCGAGTGATGTCATCAGTGTGACTTCTATTTCAAAATAAGAGTTTTTGTTGCACAGTAACACTAGGGACACGACTCCTGGGGAACCTTCATGATATACTTTATAATATATCTTTGGCATTTGTTCCCTTTATAACATCAAGTTCAAATATAATTCATGTATAGATTATTGCAGTTAATATTTCAGAAAAAAAAAACATTTTTTTACCTCAAGATATGGCCTCACCCTTTACACACGACTGCGAGGACGGGCTCTTCTGTGGTGCTTGGAATTCTGTACAATAGATTTAAAAACTATTGATAAATTGAAGCTCAAGGAGATTGTTGCAATAACTTGTTTTATTTTAAAATAGAAATAAATTGTAACCCTAACGTGTTTTTCAGGTGTGATATATCTGTAAACGCTAGAAACATAAAAATGGACGTTTCCATAGAACGACTGCAAAGTGCCGATTACTTGTTAGCTAAACTAGCCTTGTGGCTCCAGCGCTAAACTAACTGAAGCAAACTTCTGACACTAAGCTGTGTAAATTAGCTTGTTTTTTTGCGGAGCTATCCCTTTAGTGAGCTGTCCATGAAGGAAACCCTGCCTTTTTAAGCTGCTGTATTAGGAAGTGGGGGAGTTCGAGCTGAGCTGCTAAACGCTGCGGAGTGGGAAAGAAATTTAGTACAAAAGAGCCCAGAAAGATGAGTCAGAGTCTGTGGGAAGAGTCATATTAAAGAGAGCTGTTTTTCATGTGTTGATAATGTGGATGGCTTTGAGTCATTTGCATGGCTGAGTGGGCTAACTGTGTTAGTGAATCATTCCGGCTTTGTTGTGGCGCTCGCTTCTGTTGGAGGCTAACACAGGGTGAGCGAGGGTTTAGCTGCCGCCTCACTGCCGGCATTTCTCTCTCAGAATATGCTCATTTAGTAAGGTGGTAAGGACTGATAGTGGTTTCTGACACAGTTATACTTTTATCTATAAAAATGGTCAAAAGCTACAGATGGCTGGGGCTTAAAGATGGCTACTGCTGCTTTTAGCTGTGTAGTATATGTTTAATGATTTTTATATAGATAACAGCAGGGGTGAATCCTCCTAAACTCATTTTTGGTTCATTTTTATTATTTTTAAGTTGGAAAAAAAGGGTTTGATTCTTAAAAACGGCCAACAGAAAACTGTCCAAACAGGACTGTTTTATCTGTGATGTCTATGGTAGCTACAGCCAAGCGAGCTCTCCAATTGGTTAGGACTTCAGGAGCTAGAATGAAGGCCTTACATATTAGATTAACTGCCATTGTTATAATTGTCATAATTAAGAAATGACAGAGAAATCAATCATGCTTTGATTCCCAAAGGGACCCATTCTGTGAGGAAAAACCATGTTATTCTGGTTGTTTTGGAAGCTAGATACGTCACTGACTGTGTATATAGAAGCCGTAGTCTAAATAGGTTTCGGTTAGTCGTTGGGAATGGAAAACAGCAGCGGCAGCTCTTTACTGAAAAGGTCACTGTAAAGCTCAAGGCTCAATCCCATTTCACCCCTCGCCCGCTTAGCCCTCCGTGTTGCGTGTTGACACCCAGCGGTAGGGTGTCCCGATTTCTTTTTTGGGATAGCGGGGAAGGGCAAACTGTCAGGGCTACATAACCCTCCAAATGGAGGTTTTTCAGAGACTCCAAAGTTTTATGAGAAAAACTGCAAGAGCACAAGAGACCAAAGAAACCCACAAATGTGAGAATTTTCTTTAAATAAATATGATAATCAGTGTTTTATCTTAGTTTAATAGTTTCAATGTCTTTTCTTCATAACAAGCATTAAAAATGGTTAGTATTATGCTGATGTCTCAGTAGCTATCTAACTTTCCCATTCTACCCTAAATAGTCCAGCAGGTGTCAGAAATGCTGCTCCATTTAAGGTGGAACAGGGAAACTTGAACAAAGAGCTGGAGAATATCTGACTTCAGCTTCATATCAGTGATGAATTAGTGGTGGGTGATAATAAATAATTGCCCCCCTCTTTGAAGGCACATGATGCCCTAAATGTAACTAAAGCCCAGCAGTGAGGAGCTGAACTTTACCCTCCAGGGCAGGGTCACCTACAGAGCAGTACTAGTAGCTGTTAGTGAAGTACACACACATTTTCTAAGCTGCTTCTCCTTCAGGGTCGCAGGGGGGCACTGGAGCCTATCCCAGCGGTCATCAGGCGGAGGCAGTATACACCCTGGACAAATCGCCAGTCCATTACAGGGCAGACAGACATACACAATCACTCACACAGATCTCCTGAGACCCTGGTCGCCCGGCCGGGGAATTGAACCCAGGCCTTCCTTGCTGTGAGGCGACATCGCTATCCACCACGCCACCCATTTTGTAGGGGCAAGGTAACACTTGAAAACAAGGGGTAGGGGTAAAAAATAAGAAATGGGTTTGAGCCAGAAAACTAAAAAAAATGATAAACTATTCCTGTAAGATTGAGGCAAGAGTGCACTCTACGAACACATACACTGAGATAGTACACTGAATCTTCAGGAGCCAATAATGCCTACAGATTATATATCTTGAATATGTTCATTGAACAGTAATAATAGAAAAATGAAATAATGTGGTTTAAAAAGGGAAATGCATTGTACTGCGTATTTAGCACTGTTGTCTCTTCTTAAAAGCTTTTCTCCTCTACAGGCCTTCTCTTTCATTCCCCACATTCCTCCCAGCTATGGCTGCTTTTCAGAGCTCAATCATAAGGCTGTCATAATAGTATGTCGAACTGTTGTTATTACAGAAGCCTGTATGTGGGCCATGCTGCAGCTCCACTGCTGACCAGCAGAGGGAGAGCTAATCATACTGCAATCAAGACCAAGCACAGATGCTTCACCTTCCTGCAGATTTACAGGATGATGATTCTCCTGCCTTCCTCTTATTCTGGACATCATTCATTCTCTCATGTTCATCACAATCTTCTGACCTGATAAAAACATTCTGGACCTCATATGCCTTCAAGTTCTCTTTCATCTCGTCTGCTTCATGCTGGCGTAACAGTCCTAAAAGCAAAGGTTCCTTAATAGTTCTTGGCTTGATGGTACAGTTCTGGGAAATACCTTCAATTGGTTTAGAACCTGAGCATCATCCTGCTGAATAAATGCTAAAATGCAGTAAACTACACTCTTAAAAAGATTATTCGTCAAGGGTTCTTTAGTAAAAATGGTTCTATAAAGAACCCTTTGTGTGATTAAATGTTTCTTTGCCACATGAAAGGGTTCTTCACATTGATTCTATATAGAACCCTTTTGAAAGCGTTTTTCTATTGTTATGATTATCTTAAAAGACATGGTTCGTTAAGGGTTCTTTTGGGAAAAAAATGGTTCTAAATAGAATCATGAACACTCAAAGAACCCTGTGCATGATTAAAAGGTACTTTTCATCATGAAATGATGGAACATGTGCATGAATGTGCTGTACATGGTTCTATATAGAACCTTTTTGGAAAATATTCTATATAGCACCCAAAAGGGTTCCTCTATTATTACAATCTTGACATCATAACAATAGAAGAACCATTTTCAAAAAGCTTCTATATAGAACCATCTACAACACGTTCCCTATCATTCTGAAGAACTCTTAAATTATGCAAAGGGTTCTTTGAGTATGCGTGGTTCTATTTAGAACCATTTGCTTTACTAAAGAACTCTTGAAGAACCATATCTTTTAAATATGCATGTATAAATGTGTATTATAAACTATACACAGTGGAAATATGTGATTAAATGTTCAGTACATTCTTCAACAAATGGTTCTTCAGGGGTTCTTTACTAAAGAAAATGGTGCTACATATAACCATGAGCACTCAAAGAACCCTTTGCACGACTAAAAGGTTCTATCCCTCATGAAAGGGTTCTTCAGAGTGATGGAGAATGTGCTATAGCAGTAATGCTAACCAATCAGCACTCAGTAGCAGTAATGCTAATCAATCAGCATTCAGTAGCAGTAATGCTAATCAATCAGTAATGCTCAGTGGTGGACAGTAACTAAGTAAATGTAATTAGTTTCTGTACTTAAGTAGTTTTTTTTCTGGGTTTCTTTACTTAAGTTTTTCCTTTTTGAGTGACTTTTTACTTTCACTCCACTACATTTCAAAGTCAGATATCTGACTTTTTCCTCCACTACATTTTGAGAAATCTGTCGTTCCTTTTGGTTTCTGTGTGTATAAAAACGTAACATTTCAAAACGAAAGAAGCTCAAAGCAAGAGCAACAATCAGGGCACAGCGGTCACTTTGTTCTGAGCTTGTTTTGACCTGTTGGTCATACCGACCCAGTGCAGCACACGGTTCAACATCAGTGCAGCAGTGTAAAAGTTTGGGAGCACGTACGTCACCTAAATGATGAACTAACCTAACTTTGTGTAAATAGAGAACAATATAGAAATATGTACACATAAGCAGTCGTGACTGGCGTGTTTCTTTTTTTCTGAATTCTTACAAACACTTTCATTTTACAGTAAATTAGTTTTGGTTAGCTTATGTTTATGAACAGAGACCTGCTGATCTATATAGTAAAGGAAACTTATTTGTGATCCTGAGTTTAAAGCCCGTTTTTATTCAACTTGTAACTAAGTTACAAAGTAATCTTAAACTGAAACTTTGCTTGTGTGTAAAAGTGATTTCAGAGCCACTCGGTTCTCCCTGATGGAAACTGTTTACCTTCAGTGTTTTGTGCTTATGATCATTTTAATAGACGTCAGCGTCACTAATTAATGACGTTCTATTAAAAGACTGGTTTACCAAGAGAGACGCTGGAGGATTTTCACCTAAATTGAGTTGATAAAGTAAGAGTCTTGTTATAAAAATGATAACAGGACATTACAGTCATAATTAATCTTTTAGTACTTTTACTTAAGTTCATTTGAAGGTAAATACTTTTGTACTTTTTCTCAAGTTGAGGTCTAGAGTAAGGACTTCTACTTTTACTGGAGTAATATTTTACCTTAGGTACCAAGTACATGATCTGTGTACTTTGTCCACCTCTGGTAATGCTAACCAACCAGCGCACGGTAGCAATAATGCCAACCAATCAGTGCTCAATAGCAGTAATGCTAACCAATCGGTGCTCAACAGCAGTAATGCCAACCAATCAGCGCTCAGTAGCAGTAATGCTAACCACTCGGTGCTCAACAGCAGTAATGCCAACCAATCAGCGCTCAGTAACAGTACTGCCAACCAGTCAGCACTCAGTAGCAGCAATGCTGATCAATCAGCACTCAGTAGCAGTAATGCTAACCAATCAGCGCTCAGTAGCAGTAATGCCAACCAGTCAGCGCTCAGTAGCAGTAATGCCAACAAGTCAGCACTCAGTAGCAGCAATGCTAACCAATCAGCTCTCAGTAGCAGTAATGCTAACCAATCAGCGCTCAGTAGCAGTAATGCCAACCAGTCAGCGCTCAGTAGCAGTAATGCCAACAAGTCAGCACTCAGTAGCAGCAATGCTAACCAATCAGCTCTCAGTAGCAGTAATGCTAACCAAACAGCACTCAGTAGCAGTAATGCCAATCAATCAGTGCACAGCAGAAAGTAATGCCAACCAATCAGAAATGCTAACCAATCAGCACTGAGTAGCAGTAATGCCAACCAATCAGCGCTCAGTAGCAATAATGCTAACCAATCAGCGCTCAGTAGCAGTAACGCTAATGAATCAACGCTCAGTAGCAATAATGCTAACCAAACAGTGCACAGTAGCAGTAATGCCAACCAATCAGGTAATGCCAATCAATTCGCACTCAGTATCACTAATGCCAACCAATCAGCGCTCAGTAGCAGTAATGCCAACCAAACAGTGCACAGTAGCAGTAATGCCAACCAATCAGGTAATGCCAATCAATTCGCACTCAGTATCAGTAATGCCAACCAATCAGCACTCAGTAGCAGTAATGCTAACCAATCAGCGCTCAGTAGCAGTAATGCCAACCAGTCAGCACTCAGTAGCAGCAATGCTGATCAATCAGCACTCAGTAGCAGTAATGCCAATCAATTCGCACTCAGTATCAGTAATGCCAATCAATCAGCACTCAGTAGCAGTAATGCTAACCAACCAGCACTCAGTAGCAGTAATGCCAACCAATCAGAAATGCTAACAAATCAGTGCACAGTAGCAGTAATGTTAGTGTCCTGCTGCCTAAAACCCATTTGCTCTAGACAAAAGGAAACATACAGGTGGGCTTTATTTGTTTTTTTAGTGAAATACATCCTTCTGCTCTCTGAAATTTAAGCAAAGTTCTGGGCGAGTGATTAGAAACTATTTTAACCTTTCGTTTTTAGCTGTTTTTCTCTATTTACTCAAATTCATTGAGGACTCACTCGCAGGCGCCCTCTGCTGTTTAGTGGTCCTATGTTTGATGTAATGGGGGAAACAGGAAGTCAATTTTTATTTCTTCACATTCTGTAGCTAACTGTAGTTACATCTGAAATGTTTTAAACTAGAAATTGTAGAAATCGCACCTTTAAGACTGTAATATGTAAATGAACCCTGGTCTGACTGGCTGCCTCATTTAAAAAGGACTCTGAACTGAAACACTGCTTAAATCTTCAGCATGAGTGGGCGGAGCTAAACTGTTAAATAGGCAAATATGTGAAATGTTTCTTTGTGACATCACAGAAGCAATTTAATCAAAATTCAGCCTAGTTTCCGTATGTGGGCTGAACAGACTGGGCTGTGAACGCTGTGGGCTGAAACTTGTTTACAAATTAAATCAGTTTGAAAAAAAGGAATATTCATTTTTCGGTGATATATGGGTCCTTTAACTGATCCCTGTGTTCTAAGCATGTAAGGAGTGATAAATTAAAACTGTAAAATCAACACAACGTTTTTGAGAAAGAGCAAGAAAAATAAACAAACAAGCAGCACTGTCCACACTGCCATGACCTCTGACCCTGACCTTTCCATGACCCCAGTGAGAGTCAGTATAAAGGAGGCTGTGTCCCAGTTTCTCTGTAAAGGGCTTCCCCCGTCCTTCTCTCCTTCTCTCTCTCTTTCTCTGTCTCTCTCTCTCTTGGTCAGTCTCTCACTCTCTCTTTGTCTCCTTCCCTCTCTCTCTCCTCTCCCACCCTGCCTCCCTCTTTCCCTCACCCTCTTTCCCCAACCCTATCTCTCTTTCTCTCTCTCCCTCTACTTCTTCCCCAACCTTCTTTCATCCTCTGTTCTTTCCCGAACCCCCCTCTCTCTTTCTCTTTCTCTCTTCTCTCCTGAACTTTTTTCCTTTCTTTCTCTCTCCCCCTTTCTCTCTCTTTTGATCCCTCTCTCTCCCAACATACTTTGTTTCTCCTTCTCTCTCTCTGTGTCTTTGTCTGTCTGTCTTTCTCTCTGTCTGTCTGTCTCCTTCTTTCTCTCTCTCTGTCTTTCTTTGTCTGTCTCTCTCTCTCACTTTGTCAGTTTGTCTCTGTCTCCTTCTCTCTTTCTCTTTCTGTCTGTCTGTCTGTCTCTCTCTCTCTCTCTGGGCTGGAAGGAGGTGATGCTGCAGCTCCTAAACAGCTCCGGTCGTCGTGCTGCCTCTGTTGCCATGGCAACCGCGGCTTCAAGATTTGCTGCTGCTGCGAGAATCAGCTGCGTGGACGGAGAGCCGGTCAGTTAACACCGTTAATATAACGACGGAGCGCCGCGTCGTTAACACCGGCTGATAATCTGATAATTGGAGCGCGCGCGTTCAGACTGGGGCCGTTAGTTTGTGTTTATGGGCTGATTTGTTGGTCCGTTTGGACGAAAACTGGGGCGAAATGTTGCTGCAAAGCCTAAAAATAAAAAGGGGAACTAAATGAGGAAAACCTGCCCCCTGCACGCGACTGTGTCCTCGTACGGCCCCTCACGTGCATCTTTAAACCCCCTCCCCCCGTTTTATTCGTGTGCATGGAGATGACATCATCCTCTAAAACCACATTACGTCATCTCTTTTCGGGACGCTACCCCACCCTATTGCGCCCCCCCCCCCCCCCCTACACACACACCCCTCCCCCCCCACACCCCTCCTCTCTACACATACACACACGCGCCCGCACTTATCCAACTTCACTTTCTACCATTGGCTCTTTATGAGCGCGCTGACCCCTCCTCCTTTTGGCTCGCATTGGCTGAGAGGACCCCTGTGGCTCGTCCTGATTGGTCCTCCTACCGCCTGCGGGTGCATTTCCTAGATAACGTCACGGTGAGATTCCCATGATCAATATGCAGAAAATAGATTTGCATTTGAAAGAGGGGGCACCGGTGGGCATAGCACATAGACACATAATGAATAGGGACACAAACATGGAACATGGCACATTTTAAAAAGATGGTTCTTCAAGATTCCTTAGTAAAGACAATGGTTCTATATAGAGAACGCATTCTCCATCAGCCTGAAGACCCATTTGACCATGAAAAGAACCATTTAATCATGCAAAGCATTTGTTCATGTGTTCATGGTTTTATGTAGAACCATTATCCTCACTAAAGAACCCTTGAAGAGCCATCATGTTCTGAGTGTACAGCTGACCACAAGGCTTCACGGTCCACTTGAATCACGCTCACTTTTTAAGTAAATTAACAAATGGAAAGACTGTGAGTGTTAATTAAATGATATTATTAATTGGGACATTAATGACTGGCATTTGACATATACAGCGGGGCTCCAAACGTCTGAGACCACTACCGAAAAATACTTCTATTTCGCATTCTTTTCTCATTTGAAGGGGAATTCCACAGATTTTTCAAAATTCCTGCAAAATTCCTGCAGAATTAAATGGTTAGGATCTAAGCAGGGTTGTTCAGAGTGGTCGTGATAGGAGCCAGACGTCCACCTCTAAAAGCTCCCTCACAGAAAGTTATAACATCAAATGGCTATGAATTCACTGCCTGGTGTCTGAGATATGCCTCTGAGAGATTCCTCTGGTTCCTGTCGCCACCACTGTGAAGAGTCTCAATGAACCATTTCACACCAGATCACTCTGAATGACTCTGATCTCACTGAATTATGCAGAAATGTTAAAACGTCGGTGGAGTTTCCCTTTAATACAAAATTTTCCTTTACAAATTATATTATCAGTTTTGGGACATTGTGGAACATTCACACAAATTTCAGAATTGCTCAATATTTGGTGGTGACTTTTGAGACCTGTGCCTTACACGCAGGAATATCTTCAAAGTTTATAAATACTTATATAATGTGAAATAGGTATATAATGGTATATATTGTAAATATTGGGCGTCCTTCAGGAGAGCTATGGATGTGGTTACACCAACCCATTGACATATCTTCTGAACTGCTTCTCCTTCTGGGTCACGAGGTTGCTGGAGCCTATCCCAGCTATGATTGGTACTGTTTGGTGGTGGATCATTCTCAGCACTGCAGTAACACTGACGTGGTGGTGGTGTGTTAGTGTGTGTTGTGCAGGTGCTGCTGGAGTTTTTAAACACTGTCCACCCACTGTCCACTCTATTAGACACTCCTACCTTGTCGGTCCACCTTGTAGATATAAAGTCAGAGACGATAGCTCATCTTCTGCTGCACAGTTTGTGTTGGTCATCCTCTAGTCCTTTATCAGTGGTCACAGGACGCTGCCCATAGGATGCTGTTGGCTGGATATTTGTTTTTAAACACCTCAGTGTCACCGCTGGACTGAGAATAGTCCACCAAGCAAAATATATATATATATATATATATATATATATATATATATATATATATATATATGTGTGTGTGTGTGTGTGTGTGTGTGTGTGTGTGTGTGTGTGTGTGTAAATCTATGTACATATGTATGTATATATGTACGCACATGTGCATATGATATGTGTATGATGTATATGATATGTACACAGAGCGCGCCTGTGTGTGTGTGTGTGTGTGTGTGTGTGTGTGTGTGTGTGTATAAATATGCGCGTGCGCGCCCACCAGGAGGCGCGCGAGAGCGTTCCTCAAGCTCCGGTTGTCCGTGGTAACGGCGGAGCAGCACTAATGTTGTTTATAGATGAGATTTGTATGACGCGGAGGGGGTGCAGGTTCTACCCAAGAACACCAGTATGAGGTTTTACCATCAGGGAGTTTTATT
This sequence comes from Pygocentrus nattereri, assembly GCF_015220715.1. Classification (NCBI taxonomy): domain Eukaryota; kingdom Metazoa; phylum Chordata; class Actinopteri; order Characiformes; family Serrasalmidae; genus Pygocentrus; species Pygocentrus nattereri. The sequence continues at coordinate 22,171,750 of NC_051224.1, forward strand.
ATTATTATTATCATTATTATTATTATTATTATTGGTTGATAGCTGAGGTGTTTACATACAACCCGAGTGTGTAGCCTGTGTGTGTGTTTGTGTGTGCGCGCGCGCGCATGCGCGCGCCTATAGGAGGAGAGGGGTTTCTTTAAGACCGCGCGCGCACCTTTATTGCATGGGGAGAAAGAGAGAGAGAGAGAGAGAGAGAGAGAGAGAGAGATTGTGTGTGTGAGGTGTAGCGCTGAGTGAGAGAGTGAGCGAGGAGAGGAAAGGAGAGGAGAAGAGGAAGAACGACAAAACCGGAGGAGAAAAGCGCTCCGGTTCACGATGACCTGCAGAGATTCGGGACCATGAGCAGGGTGCGCGTGCATGCTTCATGTTTTTCTGTGTTGTCGCCCAACTGTGAGGATAAGGTTGGATGGATGGATGGATGGATGGATGGATGGAAGGATGGATAGATGGATGGATAGATGTGGGGAGGGGGGGTGGTGGAAAGGGGTGGAAAAGGGGTCTGAATGGCCCTCGTGCACGGAGGATAATATCGATATTGCAGATAAAGCTGGATTATATCGTTTTTTTCCCCCTCGCGCTGCATGTGCATCCGTGCATTCCGCGCGAGCTGTGGCACCGACAGGGAACACGTCACACATAGACTGTCTTCACAACATTACACTCAGCGCTGCACACCGGAGCGGACTGGCGCTCGGTACACTGGCGTTGTTGTCTCTCGGTCCGTTTGCACTGACAGCTGTTACTGCTACTGGCCCGGCTTTAATAACGAGCAGTGAAGCGTTAATGTGTTTTGCATGTATTTTAAATGCATGTTTGCACTGTGGATCTCCTCCCCATGTCTGTCGACACACATACACTGAGCCCCACCGTCTCTCTCTCTCTCTCTCTCTCTCTCTCTCTCTCTCTCCTGCGCCTCCATTATTAGCCTCATGACTAACAGCTCTGCACAGGAGAGCCAGCCAATATCAGGCAAATCATTCACAGCTATACAAGCGCCTGACAGCGCTTTTTTATGCTGTGTGCAAATCATCTGATAAATAAGGGTTTGTGAATAAAAAATAAACACAGAGCTGGATGTGTCTGTGGAGACATCTGCTTCAAATCAATGATGATAAGCTGAAGTTGGCTTCGATTGTGCCGTTCCACCTTAAATGCTGCAGCAGTTACACGTCCATTTAAGGTGGACCGGGCAATTCAAATAAAATAGTTGGCGAATAAGACGGCTTGAGCACCGGGTTTCATTCTCACCCTTCTTCTCATCTTGTCCTCCTCTTTTTGAGTGGTGCTGTCTCAGCCTGTGGCCTGCCTACTTGAAGATTATAGCTGTCTTTCTTAGCCATCACCCCTGGCCTGTGTGACTGGACAATGCACTGCATGTAGAGCTAACGTTAGCCCAGACCTTTGATTTCTGTCGTTTTTCATAGTAACGTTAAATGAATGGTTCAGTCAGCACTGCTAATACTAGTAAAATGAATTAAAACCCACTAGCATTATGCAAATACACGGATGCTAATGGTGGGTATTGACTTTCTTTCCCCGTTAGCCATATTAGCAGGCTCGGTCAGGCTATTTCCTTACTTTCTCACAGGAAGATGTAGCTTCTCGTCCCTCTCACATGTGTGTAACATTTGTGATGGATAGGATAAATTATTAAATAGGATAAATAAAACAATACATATATCTACAGCCCCTTATTGTCTGTTATTATGGTGGCTTTGGGTCAGTTGGCTTCTTGAGACAGTGTGAGGCCGCAGGCTTGGAGTTTTAGCTCTGTTTTGTCTTTCAAGAGTGTGTAGTTCAGTTATCTTACCTGTCTTACTGCTAGAAAGCTACATCTTCAGGTTTAGTCAGTAGCACATGTCTGTTGAATTTCTGTGTATTAGTTTAAACATGACACAAGTTGACATAGTCTATGTTTTACTACCATAGCTCTTCAGATTCTTCACCTGAGAAGTTAAGTCTACATGACACCATTTATTGTGATAGTGATACATGACATGTCATGATTTTTTTCTATGTATATCATGCATTTCATGATCACTTAAAGAGCTCTGAGCACCAGTATGATTGATCACAAAGAAAGCATAGGCCCTATTTACACCTGGTCACTTTATCTGGATTGCGTCCTGATAAGATTTTAGCCACATGCGTTTACACTTGGTAGTCAGATGCCTTAGTTGGGTTAGTTGGACTGAAATCTGATTCCTGTGTGGGACGGAATATGCAAATCCACTTATCAGACGTCAACCAGTTACCCGTGGTTTATCCGTTCAGCCTCTTCCTGTGCTGTGCTAAAAAGAGTGCTGCCTTGAAATTCACAATTTTGAACGCCATTGTGGAGTTCTTCAAACTTTGGGGAACCACGTGCTTCCTCAGTGATTATCTTCTTCAAATACATGGGTGACGTGCCCAGTAACAAACTGCATGGGGAGGAGTTTGGATATATTGGGAGGACTTTTGGGTGTACTGGGGGGAGTTTCAGTTGTACTGGGAGGGGTTTTGGTTGTACTGGGAGGAGGTTCTGTTATATAGGGGGAGTTTTGGTTATACTAAAGGAGGTTTCGGTTGTACTGGGAGGAGGTTCTGTTATATAGGGGGAGTTTTGATTATACTAAACAAGGTTTCAGTTGTACTGGGAGGAGGTTCTGTTATATAGGGGGGGTTTTGGTTATGCTAAAGGAGGTTTTGGTTGTACTGGGAGGAGGTTCTGTTATATAGGGGGGATTTTGGTTATACTAAAGGAGGTTTCGGTTGTACTGGGAGGAGGTTCTGTTATATAGGGGGAGTTTTGGTTATACTAAAGGAGGTTTTGGTTGTACTGGAAGGAGGTTCTGTTATATAGGGGGAGTTTTGATTATACTAAAGGAGGTTTCGGTTGTACTGGGAGGAGGTTCTGTTATATAGGGGGAGTTTTGGTTATACTAAAGGAGGTTTCGGTTGTACTGGAAGGAGGTTCTGTTATATAGGGGGGTTTTGGTTATGCTAAAGGAGGTTTCGGTTGTACTGGGAGGAGGTTCTTTTATATAGGGGGAGTTTTGGTTATACTAAAGGAGGATTCGGTTGTACTGGAAGGAGGTTCTGTTATATAAGGGGGATTTTCGTTATACTAAAGGAGGTTTCGGTTGTACTGGGAGGAGGTTCTGTTATATAGGGGGGATTTTGGTTATACTAAAGGAGGTTTCGGTTGTACTGGGAGGAGGTTCTGTTATATAGGGGGGGGTTTGATTACACTAAAGGAGGTTTCGGTTGTACTGGGAGGAGGTTCTGTTATATAGGAGAAGTTTTGGTTATACTAAACAAGGTTTCGGTTGTACTGGGAGGAGGTTCTGTTATATAGGGGGAGTTTTGGTTATGGTAAAGGAGGTTTCGGTTGTACTGGGAGGAGGTTCTGTTATATAGGGGGGGTTTTGATTACACTAAAGGAGGTTTCGGTTGTACTGGGAGGAGGTTCTGTTATATAGGGGGAGTTTTGATTATACTAAACAAGGTTTCGGTTGTACTGGGAGGAGGTTCTGTTATATAGGGGGAGTTTTGGTTATGCTAAAGGAGGTTTCGGTTGTACTGGGAGGAGGTTCTTTTATATAGGGGGAGTTTTGGTTATACTAAAGGAGGATTCGGTTGTACTGGAAGGAGGTTCTGTTATATAAGGGGGATTTTCGTTATACTAAAGGAGGTTTCGGTTGTACTGGGAGGAGGTTCTGTTATATAGGGGGGATTTTGGTTATACTAAAGGAGGTTTCGGTTGTACTGGGAGGAGGTTCTGTTATATAGGGGGGGGTTTGATTACACTAAAGGAGGTTTCGGTTGTACTGGGAGGAGGTTCTGTTATATAGGAGAAGTTTTGGTTATACTAAAGGAGGTTTCGATTGCACTGGGAGGAGGTTCAAATGCATCCACCTCCTGACGCGGTCTGAGTGATTGGATTTGTATCTGTTTTAAATGTGTTTACACTTGCATTTTTATGTGGGTTGGCCTCAAGATATAATCCTGATACTTCAAGACGCATTAAGTGACCAGGTGTAAAAGGGTCATATTTACTCATTAAATGTTGCACTGCTCGTTATTTTTGTTTGTTCCAACTTATCCAACTTTAGAAAAACGAAATATTGTGATTTGTATAGTGAACGTGTATTGTGGTGTTGTAGTATCACCCACCCCTAGCTATGCAACTGAAATCACTTAATTACATGAAATGCGCTGTTATTTACATACATTTTGTTAGTTTCCCATATTTTGCAATTAGGTTGTTACATACAAGAATCAACAACGTTTTCCTGTTTGTTTCAGTGTCAGATGACAGAAACAGGGAATATTATAGAAGGGATTTCCTTAAAACCAGACAGCAGTAACTTTTCATTGAATTTAAATCATAATAAAAATCTCTTCTGCATGTTATCACTATGTGTCATGGAATCAACATTTAGAATTTACTCTTTCAGTCGCTGCTTTATTGTAAGCAAAATATGCTCACAGTAGTTTGTGTATCTGTGTGTTGAATGAACACAGATATTTTATGCTTTCATAAACTCTGCTGCCCATTACTAGTTTAGCACAAGAGAGTCTTTCATTTTGTATCCAAACATCTCATTTCTGTTTTTGGTTCTTTTACTTTTGATAATTATTGTTATATTGGCTATTGCAGTACTATGTGGAAGAAGGCTGCAATATGCAAATGAGCTCTCCAACCAATCACAATGTTGTTTAGTGTTTGTTAGGAACATTCTGACCAGTCACAGTTCCAGATGATTATCTGTAGGTGTTTAATCAAATATTCATACAGTTCAACAAAAATAAACTATTTTGATCAAAATAATCAACCAGTCTTTAAACATGCCTCATTCTTGATTCACCAACATTTCGCAATATTTAGCAATATAATCGCAATATAATCGCAACACTCATATTTTTCCTATATCATGCAGGACCACTGTGTATATATTTTGGGATTTCCTTTGTAGTTGTCTATCTTATTTATTAATAATATTTACTATTTGTATTCTGTAATTTTCATTTAACCCCTTAAAATCTCAGACTTATTACATAATAAGACATTATTATTCAGTAATTACAGGGATGCCAGTGCAAACTGGCTGAGCTATTCTTAGGTTATAGAAGTGTTTATTAAAACTAATAAAACCCAGGCCACTTAAGAGGTGAAGGTTTTAATTCACCAAGGCAAATTCCTAAAGATGTTTATAAGGTTTCCTTGTGCAGTCATGAACCAATTTAGTTTTTTTCATGTCATTTATACTTGTCATATACATGCCATATACTTAGTGAATGTGTGTCTTCCATGATTATCTTCCTCATAGACGTGGATCATGTGTCCAGTGATGTACTTCATGGGGAGGAGTTTGGTTGTACTGGGAGGACTTTCAGTTGTACTTGGGGGAGTTTTAGTTGTACTGGGAGGAGTGTTTGTTGCACTGGGAGGGGTTTTGGTTATAATTGGGGAGTTTCAGTTCAACTGGGAGGAGGTTTGGTTGTACTGTGAGGAGTTTAGGTTGTACTGGGAGGAAACTTCAGTTGTATTGGGAGGGGTTTCGGTTATACTAGGGAAAATTTCGGTTGTAGTGGGAGGAGTTTCAGTTATATGGGCAGGAGTTTCTGTTGTACTGGGAGGGATTTCAGATGTACTGGGAGGAGTTTTTATTGTACCTGGAGGAGTTTCCATTGTACTACGAAGGGTTTCGGTTGTACTAGGGGGAATTTCGGTTGTACTAGGGGGAATTTCAGTTGTACTGGGAGGAGTTTCAGATATACTGGGAGGAGTTTTTATTGTACCTGAAGGAGTTTCAATTGTACTAGGAAAGGTTTTGGTTATACTAGGGGGAATTTCGGTTGTACTGGGAGGAGTTTCAGATGTACTGGGAGGAGTTTTTATTGTACCCGGAGGAGTTTCAATTGTACTAAGAAAGGTTTTGGTTATACTAGGGGGAGTTTCGGTTGTACTAGGGGGAATTTCGGTTGTACTAGGGGGAATTTCAGTTGTACTGGGAGGAGTTTCAGATATACTGGGAGGAGTTTTTATTGTACCTGAAGGAGTTTCAATTGTACTAGGAAAGGTTTTGGTTATACTAGGGGGAGTTTCGGTTGTACTGGGAGGAGTTTCAGTTGTACTGGGAGGGGTTTTGGTTGTACTAGGGAGCGTTTTGGTTGTGCTGGGAGGTGTTTCGATTATACACATATTGAATAGAATTGTATAGAAGTTATAGAACTTAGTTATGTATTAGAAGATATGTAAAAGTTATTTAGGCCTTTAAGAGGTTCTTCACTCACAAATATTTCTTCAAACATGGTCGTTCAGCGAACCAAAAGTGGTTCAGTGGCACCTTTTTTAAGAGTGTGCATATAAAGTGAACTCTGACGATTAAGTAATTCCAGTCCTAATCCTTTCCTCCTGTTCTCCACAGCTCTCACACAGGCTTCAAAAACTGGTCCTTGGAAACCCAGCTGACCTCTCCTGCCTTCTTATGCTGCTTTTTTGTTCTTCAGTTGAAGAACTGGACTGTGCCCGCATTCTCCATCCAAACAAAGATAATTGAAGGGTAGACCTTTGCAGTGAACCTCGTGGCGTGACTGGGACTAGGACTAGGACTGGGAAATCAAAGAACAGCAAAAAAGATGGATGATTTGAAGAAAAGGAGAGAAACTCAAGAGCTTGTGAATGTCCATCTTTGAAGACGTTTGGACAGAGGTCTTGCTCGAAAGTGTGAGAAAGGAGAGCAGAAGGGAGAAGCGCTCACAGTGTGTCACAAACTTCCTGAGCACCTCCTACAGACTAGCACACACACACACACATGACCAAGTGCTAATACATTCCTCATTCCCTCACAAATGCACACACCCACACTGACACATGCATGTGCAGACACTTTGCGACACGCTGCTAAGCCCTTAAACTCCAGGACATACTGAATAATTCATAGCAGTTACTGGATAGTAAGCCTTACCATTAGTAACTGAATAGTAAGCCTGCAGTTTAAGAGGCTAAACACTTTTTACATTTCATTGTTGTTACTGATTAATTCATAATACTGGATAGTACAGTTTAGGAGCCAAGAACTTTTTATTACAGGCCTTATAGGGACCCCATACATACATTCCTACACTCCTACGCCCACTCTCTGGCCTCAGGATGATGTGTGAAGTGATGCCCACCATATCGGAGGATGGACGTGGGGGAGGCGGTGGGGGTCCATCCTCTCCGGCCGGCGGTGGAGGGGGTATGGGCGGAGGGATGGGAGGTATGGGTGGGTATGGAGGCCGTGAGTCTCGAGGCGGTGATGAAGGAGGCAGTACTGGGAATCTGGAGAGTCTGATGGTGAACATGCTGACGGAGAGAGAGCGGCTGCTGGAGAGTCTGAGAGAGACGCAGGAGAGTCTGGGAACTGCTCAGCTGCGGCTACGAGAACTGGGCCATGAGAAAGACTCACTGCAGAGACAACTCTCCATCGCACTGCCACAGGTAAAGCACCCACACAAACACAATTAAGCGCTTGAGCAAAAGTCAAAGACCACCCTTTGTTTATTTAATTTCCAGTCAAAACAGCCATTAAATATGAGATATTAATTTTTTGGAGATATTTCTGAGGAGGTTAGATATAAACCTGTGAAAAAGACTTTGCAAAACCTGGTAGACCCCAACACTGCTCCCATCAGATAAACAGTGCTTGAAGCTTTCATCTTTGAGAGAGAGGAGAAAATTAGCTGCTTCAGGTCTGAAAACATTTGCAGGTGTTTCTGTCCATCCTTCCACTGTGAGATGATGACTCAGCGCTGTGGGTCTGAAAGGATGTGTAGCTGTTCAAGAAGAGCCTCACTGAGAAAAGGAGACGAAACATTCTTCAAACAAAGAAGCTGAACAACGGACTGACCACCCCAGAGTCCAGACCTCAACACCACTGAATGTGTTTGATTACTTCAGAAAATCATCAACCAGCTTGTAAGGCTGAGCTTTGGAGGCATGTCTGCAGATTCTCTGAGGAACTAAAAGTCAGTCTCCTGAAAAGAATGGAGGCTGAATATATAGAACTGAAAATAAGGAAATTTTGGATATTGTATTCATTTGTTGAGGCTTCTGTGTAATTTTCTGATGATTACACATTGTCTGCTTTTACTGAATATCGTAATTGTTATTTTAACTGGGAATTAAACAAAGGAAGGGTGGTCTTGTTTGCGCAGTACTGAATGTATATATATATATATATATATATATATGACATTGTTGATACATGGCATGTCAGAGTGTAAGGTCAGAGTGATCAGTAAACACTAGTTAAAGTAAAACTATTTAAAGTAACACATTTAAATAGTGCGACTATTTACATTTACAAAATGTACAAAAGAAATTGGGTAATTTATTTGAAAAACTGGGTCAGACAGGGCAAGGTTTTAATTAGAGTGTACTGTACTGAGTGGCCAGTGACCAGACGGAAAAGGTGAAAAGCCTAATGGTTAAAATAGTGTGTACAGACAGACAAAGAGAGAGGGAGAGAGAGAGGGAGAGAGAGAGAGAGAAGATGATAGTGACCTGGTTTTTTCCTGCACTGACCTGTTCTGGCCTGAATCAGCCTGCACTGGGGACTGTTCATTTTCCTAAGTTGACCTAATCTAAGACTTGTACTTGTTTGGGTTGCTCTGTTTCTGCTTTTGTCTATTCGGTCTAGAGTTTGAGAGCGTAGTCCTGGTCCGGCCTGGTCTCATATGTGCATCTTAATGCCATACACTTAATGAACATGAAATCAGCAATTGGCTAGTTTATTGTTTAGATTTTTTCTGATCTGTGGTCAGTTTTATGTGGTAAAAAGAAGAGACAGGTAAGTGCACTCAGGCTGCTGCCACACCTGAACCAAAATGTGATATACATGGCTCATTGTGCTGAGCAGCCAGTTGCCTCTTACTTTCAGTGTAACTTTATTTGACTCCCTTTATTTAAATAGACAACTGACTTAAATTGGAAACGTTAAATGCCAATTGGGCCCATAAAGAACAAAGATTAACAAAAGGCTAATAAAAATCGCTCATGAGCCAGTTTGTCTATGAAGAAATTGCAGTTAGAATTAGCTATTAAAATTCATGATCAGTGCATTCATGGGAGCGTATACACCACCAATAAGCACTGTTTAATTCATGTTTATTGATAACGGTTTACCATACAGTGTCAGAAGCCACATAATCATGTCTATTAGAGATACAGAACAACTCCACATGCTTTGAGGGTGAGTGTGTGATGATTTAGGCATCATGCTATCTGGTGTATGTAAGCTTCCATTACATGTTAACTACATTAGCTTTGTAGCTCAAGTGTAAAATCAAAGAAGCAAACTTCAGACACCACGTCATGGCCGATTGACTGTATTTGAAGTCAAAGGGAAACAGTGTGAATCAGATTTTTGGCCAGACTGTTACTGTCTCTGAGGTTGTGTGACCTGAATGGTGTTGTTTCCATTAGGAATTCAAGGTAAAGTGTAGTAAAGGTAATAGTGATGGAAATATGTTTGTACCTCATAGTCCAGACGTGGAAAAGGCTGTAATGTTTGTGTATGTTGTATTTGCAAATGTTCTGCTGCCTGTATAAGCCTTTTCCACTGGTCACAGCCTGAAAACACACGCACACACATGCATAACTAAACGGTTAACTGACAAACAGAGTAATTCAGAGGGGTTTGGTGTGAAACGTTCTGTTCTAGAGAAACTTGCAGAGTCAGAGTTGTTCACAGCGATGGTGATAGGAACCAGACGTCCACCTCTAAAAGCTCCCTCACAGAAACTTACTACAATGTAATGGATATGTCGCCTGATGTCTTATACATTGTGTTATTTGTTTTATGATAGTTTCACAAAGATTATGGCCTGAAATGTAGTACATTCATTATAAGATTCCTTGAAGAAAACATTGTTTCAGATTTTTCACAATTTTACCATCATCAGCATTACATTAAAAAAGCTCAGGAGACACTGGTGGTTGTGGATAGTATATAAAATGGATATATTTGCGTTATGGCACTGTGATGGCTGGTTCCTATCACCACCGCTGTAGAGAAATCTGAGTCAGTGAGTTTCTCTACAATGGAGCGTTTCACGTAAAACCACTTTGAATCATTAGTTTACATCAAATGATTGAATTATGCAGAAATGTCCAGTTTTTTCATCTAAGAGCAGGCTGTTGCAGGCTGGGTAGAGGTATAATTATATTTGAATGTGATTGAGAAATTGACAAAATTGCTTTAGCCCGTCAGTGGTAGAGAGAGTGAAGCAGAGGAAGGGAGTGACATGATGGAATGGGTCTGTGTGCATGTGTAAATCCACCCTTACCTCAAATGTAGTCGATCAGCCAAGGCATGTTTGGTGGGGTTTGCTCCTTTAGTCTCAGCAGTGGAGCCACGAGGCTAATGTAGCTAACAAGCAATTGAAGCTTATAGAGCTTAGCTCTTAGCCCACCTAAAAGCATGTGGAGGTGTTCAGTATCTCTAATAGACTAGATTATATGGTTTCTGACTCTGTGTGACTCACTGTTTTCTATTAAAAAGGACAAAAACACATTAGCATAGCTAAGGACAGCAGCAGCACCTTTGTCTGTACTTTAGTCCATGTTTATAGAGAACAGTGTGTCATACAGTGTCAGAAACCACAGAGTCAAGTCTTTTACAGATACCGAACAACCTCCACACGCTTCGAGGCAGGTGTGTGATCATTTAGGCATGCAGTTAGCACCATGCTAAGAGCTAAGTGCTATATCTTCCACTGTTAGCTACATTAGCCTTGCAGCTCTAGTGCTAAAACTAAAGAAGCAAACTTCACACTCCAAGCATGTCTTGGATTATCAACTATATTTGATGTAAAGGGCTAATTTGATATTTGGCCATCACATTAAGGCCCTTTTGTAGTGTACAGTGGTGGACAGTAACTAAGTAAATGTAATTAGTTACTGTACTTAAGTAGTTTTTTTCTGTATCTGTACTTTACTTAAGTTTTTCCATTTCGGGCGGCTTTTTACTTTCATTCCACTACATTTTGAGAAATCTGTCATTCCTTTTGGTTTCTGTGTGTAAAACTTAACATGTCAAAACGAAAGAAGCTCAAAGTTCATACCGACCCAGTGCAGCAGCGTAAAGGTTTGGGAGCACATAAATCGACCTAAATGATGGAACTAACCTAACTTTGTGTAAATAGAGCACAATATAGAAATATGTCCACATATGCAGTCGTGACTGGCATGTTTCTTTTTTTTTCATACAAAACACTTTCATTTTATGGTAAATTAGTTTTGGTTGGTTTATGTTTATGAACAGAGACCTACAGATCAACATAGTAAAGGAAACTTATTTGTGATCCTGAGTTTAAAGCCCGTTTTTATTCAACTTGTAAGTAACTTATAAAGTAATCTTAAACTGAAACTTTGCTTGTGTGTAAAAGTGATTTCAGAGCCACTCGGTTCTCCCTGATGGAAACTGTTTACCTTCAGTGTTTTGTGCTTATGATCATTTTAATAGATGTCAGCGTCACTAATTAATGACATTCTATTAAAAGACTGGTTTACCAAGAGAGACGCTGGAAGACTTTCACCTAAAATGAGTTCACGAAGCGAGTCTTGGTGTAAAAATGATAACAGGACATTAAAGTCATAATGAATCTTCTAGTACTTTTACTCTCTGTACTTAAGTACACTTGAAGGTAAATACTTTAGTACTTTTACTCAAGTTGAGGTCTAGAGTAAGGACTTCTACTTTTACTGGAGTAATATTTTACCTTGGGTAAATCTCTACTTTAACTCAAGTACATGATCTGTGTATTTTGTCCACCTCTGGTAGTGTATAGGATGTACCAAGAGAGTCAGCATAGAAGAAAAGGTCACATGATCACAGAATTATGGGAATTTGGTGCCAATTGTAATTCCAGCCCAGTCTCAGTGAGGTTCACTTTCACAATGCCAAAGTGCGACGGGCCCACTGAGTTACCATCTGTGGCACTAAGCTTCTCTCTTTCTGTTTTCTCTCTCACATTTCTTTCTCTCTCTTTCTTTTGTTCTTTCTCTCTTTCTATTTTCAATCTCGCTCATTTCTTTTCCTGTTTTTCATTGTTGCTTATTATTCAGTTAAGTCCATTTTTATTGTTTGACCATGTCTAATTACTCAGACTGCTTGATTACTCCATTGATCACCAGTATAATAAATGAATTACTTTATTAGTAATATAGTCAGTAATGACAGGCTGTTTTGTTTGTTTTTAGTAGGACTGGCCCAAAATACTCGAGTATTTGTGTGTAATATTGACATTCATTTCCTTTTTTTGTATTCAGCAGTTTTATCTTTTGTTAACCCTTTATGCTGGCTTTACACTCTCAGAAACAAAGGTACTAAACTGTCGCTGGGCCAGTGATTGGGAACTCTTGTCACTGGGGTGGTTCCCTCTAGGGTTTATCTCAGTACCTTTAGTCAGGGAACAAAACTACAGTAATCCACTGAAATGATATTTTCTAAGCTGTCCTGACTCCACACACCCTGTCTCGTCTCCTGGCTTTTCTTTTATTGTTCTGTTTTAAAACATTAGTTTATGAAAAGGTACAAATACAAAGTTTTCACCTGGAAAAACATCTTTAGGGTTCACAATAGGACCTTAAAACCACTGTTGTACCTTTGAGGGAACATTTACAGTGTTTGTTCCTTGATGAATGAAAAATGTACCTGCAAAGCAGCTTTATTTTCTAACAGTGTAGGCTGTAAACTTTTCTGCAACTAGTTACATAATTTCTGCGCAAGTTGACAGTTCCAGAAGCAGTTCAGAAATGTGCAACACATTCAGTTACTCATAAATTTTGATAACCTGTGTCACATTATGTAATTTGCATATTTGCAGCATTTTTATCATGTTTTTATTTTTTCAGCTGTCATTTCCAGTCTTTTTTTTTTTACATATCTTATATCTGTCTTTTATCTGTCTAGCTTTATTTGACTTTTTGTCTCTTTGAAAATGAATGCTTAAATAGCTGTTACAGTTATGACCTACCTGATGTCTCACTCATTCTGTCCTAGAAGCACAAGTTCATCAAGGAGCTCATCTTGGTCTCCAGTAATAATTAGAAAATGAATCTGAGCTCAGAAGAGAAGATCTACCTATGTAGATCATGATAACAGCATCATAACATACACACCGATCAGGCATAACATTATGAGCACCTCCTTGTTTCTACGCTCATTGTCCATTTTCTCAGCTCCAATTACTATATAGGTGCACTTTGCGTTATACAACTCAAATGAAATTTAGGCTCAAGTAAGTTTCAAGCAACCATTATCCTTTCTTATCTGACATCTTGCAACACGTCTCGTCTCACAGCCTCTTTGGGACGTCCATTACATCACAGAACATGTAAATGTGTAAAAAATGTGTAAAACACACACACACACACACACACACACACACACACACACACACACACACACACACACACACACACAATGTCTAAACTGCTTATCCTTCTGGGTCAGGGGGTGTGCTGAAGCCTATCCCAGAGCTCATTGGGCAGAAGGCAGGAAACACCCTGGACAGGTCACCAGTCCATCGCAGGGCAGAGAGAGAGACACATTCATTAACACACTCACACCTAGGGGCAATTTAGAGTGTCCAGTTGGCCTGACTGCATGTCTTTGGACTGAGGGAGGAAACCGGAGGACCTGGTGGAAACCCACAGACATGGGAATATACTGGAATATTTTAATTAAACAACAAACTATATAACATAAATTAACACAGTTAAAGAAAGTTTCATTATAAAAAGGAAATATTGTTGGTACTTCAAAGAAGTCTTTTAATCTAAAGGGCAACAAATATTGAAAGCTTATAAAATGCTATTCTGGCCAGCACTAGATTTAAAGCTCGCTTTACATAGAAAATCTTTCAACTTTAGTTGCTTGAAACCTTCATGAAGCCAAATTGCAGCAACTCATTTGAAACTCGGCAGCAACAACTTCTTAATAATTTCAAATTATTGATTTCTCCAGGTCATAAGGCAAGAAAATAAAACAGAAAATGGTTTGTTGTGCGGGTGACATTGTGATCCCTACAAGGCGGATAGTTTTTTATTTTGTTATTTAAGTTTCCAGATCCATGGCAACAAACATTTTCTTGAAGTTTCTTAAAGGTAATGTTTCTGCGAACAGTTGGATTAACTAGCCAGCTAATAGTGTACTGTTTAAATGACTGATTGTGCCAGTGTTTTTTCTTCTTTGTTAGGATGGAGTCGTATTTGTCCATGTAGCCACATTGATTTTCTCCTCAATTTAACATGCCCTAAATTTACAGATTGGATGTGGTGTGCCTACGACAATATGAGTGGGGCATCAAGTAAAAACATGATGTAAACTTTAAGTAAAAAAAGTAAACTAACCAACTGGGGAACTAGTGGAGTAATCAGATGTGTTGCATACACCTGTGATTGCTTCTGAATTGCTTTGTGTCAAGTTGCATTGAAATTATGTTGTATGCAACTAGTTGCATGAAAGTTTAAAGTTGCCCTTTTGACAATTGCCGGGTCTGTTTTCTGCTCAACATGTGGCACAAGTTCTTAGACAGACATGTGTTTTGGCACATGAACATGTTACACATGGTGTGTTGTGATGCAACAGAGGGAGTGAATGTGTGTCAGGTGTGTGTGTGTGTGTTTGTGTGGAGGTGTACAGTAAGTGCCATATGGGGCCATATGTCAGCTTATGCAACACAGTGTGTGTGTGTGTGTGTGTGAGAGAGAGAGAGAGAGAGACCCTGCAGTCAGGAGCTGCTCAGTGAAGCGTTCAGAATTCAGAATACCCGAATACGGCAAACAAAACAAACCAGCACATTATCACGCTCTCTTAGGCTGTTTTATACAGTCAGGCGTTCATGCAACTAGTTGCATGATGTGCATGCAACTTAACTCCCATGTAACTTGAGAGTTAAACAAAGCAGCTCAAAAACAATCAAATTATATTTGACCACTCATCTAGTTAACTATACTAGCAGCTTGACCACTCATCTAGTTAACTAAACTAGCAGCTTGGCCACTCAACTAGTTAACTAAAGTAGCAGCTCGACCACTCAACTAGTTAAGCAAACTAGTAGCTTGACTACTCATCTGGTTAAGCAAACCAGCAGCTTGACCACTCATCTAGTTAACTAAACTAACAGCTTGACCACTGAACTAGTTAACTAAACTAGCAGCTCAACCACTCAACTAGTTAACTAAACTAGCAGCTTGACCACTGAACTAGTTAACTAAACTAGCAGCTCAACCACTCAACTAGTTAACTAAACTAGCAGCTTGGCCACTCAACTAGTTAAGCAAACTAGCAGCTTGACTACTCATCTGGTTAAGCAAACTAGCAGCTTGACCACTCATCTAGTTACCTAAACTAGCAGCTTGACCACTCAACTAGTTAAGCAAACTAGCAGCTCGACCACTCATCTAGTTAAGCAAACTAGCAGCTTGACCACTCAACTAGTTAACTAAACTAGCAGCTTGTATTTAAGCAATAGAACATGAGAGAGAGTGTGTTATCATGAAATAACATCACAGCTGTGATTTGGTCAGTCATGATGTTATAGCGATAACACACTCCTCAAGTGTTCTATTGTTTTTATATACCAGTTAAATAAAGTAATAAATAAAGAAATTGTTGCAAATAAATATGTTTTAATGTTCGCACTTCCTTCCGCCAAATTATAGTTCTTTAAAAAGCAGCTTGTTGCAAGAGTAGTGAGCTCCGCCCACTCGCTGCACAGTCGGCAGTTCGTTCTCCAGCTCCTTATACTAAATTCCCAAACTGTCGTCACCACTGAGCAGCTTTACTGCTTTTATTGGGTCAGTTTTATGGCTCAGTCTGATTTGGTCAGACTCTGAAGATCAGACTCCACGTTTGGCAAATGGTACTGGGTTCTTCTGTCACAGCTGCCACTGAAAAGCTGCTCAGCTGTGATGAGAGTTTGGGAATTTAGTGTAGTCTCATCTTCAGAGTCTGACCAAATCGGCTGTCGGTCAAATGTGATCTTAAAAGTGTCCATTTTCTGTTTGTGGCAAAGTAAGAAAATAAAAATGTTCAAATGGCTTGTTGCTTAGCAATGGCATCTTAGCGTACTGATACAGTGTTTGTGAAAAGAATGTGATTTTATGGTGAAATAACAGCACTGTTAGAACACTTCTCAACCAATGAGCTTGCGTGGCCGGAACTAACTGTTGTATAATTGTTTACTAATTGCATGTTCCTCGCTTTGGAAAGCAGTTTACAGTGAATAACTTATATTTGCTTATTTGCAGCACTTTTATTGTCTTTGTTGTTTTATTTATTTATTGTTATTTGTTGTTGTTTGTTTTATTGTTTTTTAAGCTGTCATTTTCATTCTTTTTTATATATCTTTACACCTGTCTATTTAGATATTAAAGGCAGTATATAAGCTAAATCATGCACCTGGTAAAGAAAAGATTCTTTACCTGGAGAATCCTGAGATGTTCCGGAGTTTAATCTCATCCAGACGGCCCCTCCTATCATGTACGATATAGAGTTGCCTCTGATTGGTCAGTGCTTCGTGGCTTTCGCTTGTAATTTGATTGAACTTGATATCAGCTCAACTTTGTATTCTTGTCATTTGTAGGGAGGAAGCAATACACAAAATTCAGTGCTCGATTCTATATACAGTAAAAATGAGGAATGCCTGAGTAAGTGCCTTGTATTCACGTGTTAAAGGCCCCATATATTACATTTATTCTTGTGTTTGTGTCTACTTATGACATTTGTGCGGTTTTATTTACTAAAACCAGTAATAATTAATATTTTTAAATCTCTTTATCCATTAGATTTAAACTGGTTTTGTTAATGTACCTTTATGACTGTGCTATTATCATGAAATGGAAGCGTCTAGAAACAACACCAGCTCAGCCATGAAGCCGTAGAGCACGCAAACTCACAGAGCAGGGCTGCTGAGTGCTGAAGTGCAGTGTCTGTCTTCTGTTCAATTACACACTACTGGTTTAACACAGCCACTGGACTCTGGAGCAGTGGAAATGTATTCTGTGAAGTGACAAATCCATTTCTCTGTCTGTCAGTCTGATGGACAAGTCTGGGTTTGGTGAATGCCAGGAGAACATTACCTGTCTGTCTGCACTGCACCAGCTGTAAAGTTTGGTGGAGGAGGGATGATGATCTGGGGCTGTTTTTCAGGGGTTGGTCTAGAACCTTTAGTTTCAGTGAAGGGAAATCTTAATGCTTCAGAACCACAACATTTTCGACTATTGTATGCTTCCAGCTTTGTGGGAACAGTTTAGGGAAGAACCTTTTCTGTTCCAGCATGAAGGTCCGTAAGGTCCATAAAGGCCTGGCTAGGTGAGTTTGGTGTGGAAGAACTTGACTGGCTCTCACAGAGCCCTGACTTCAACCCCTTCCAACACCTTTGCGATGAACTAGAATGGAGATTGTGAGCCAGGCCCTCTTGTCCAACATCAGTGGAAGTGGAAGCTGTTAGAGCTGCAAAAGGGGAACAACTCCATATTAATGCCTATGGATTTAGAATAGGGTTCATAAAAGCTCCCGTAGGCGTAATGTGTAGGTGTCGCAATACTTTTGTCCATATGGTGTATTTGAATGAGGTGAAGACACATATTGTTTTGCAGCTGCATATAATATTTGGATGTTATGAATGTTATGTTTTTTGAAACTTTAAGGACATTTAGTACATCAAACTTCATTTTAAATTTAAATAAAATGTTAAAAAAGCAAAGAAAATTTGATTTTCAACTACATGTATAATATTTATACATGAATCTTTGCGCCATGCACTTAAGCCCCTCTTCCTCTCCATTCACTTTACTATGATAGGCTGCATGTTACCGTTGGACATATCTGCTGTTCAGTTTTCAGTTTTAACACATTGTTTCAGATTTGATCCTCTATTGAAGAAATTTCAGATACTAATTTGTGTGCTGAACACAAAAGCAAACATGTGGAGAAGATTACTGATTTTGCCCAAATTGTGAATTCTATTTAAGGCTTTTATGTTTTTAAATTAAGCCGAGCTATTAGGGTGTGTTCGTTGTTATGTTAAGGTCTATTAGTAATATTAATATTAATAATTTTAGAATTACTGTTAACCGATACAATGTGAACCTCCCACTCCAATTACAACACATTTTACAGCACAGTTTATATTTATTTGTGTTTAAGCTATGGGAAAAAAATAAAACACACAATATAAAATGGGCCATAACTTTTGTACAGGCCTATTTTTCTGCCAGTGTGTTAAATTCAGTAAATAACCAGCAACTGTATGTTAAAATGCGTTCACTTTAGAGAATGTGTTATTTTTCATTTAGAAAATTAATAAAACATGGAATTTGACCAGGGGCACCAAAACTCTTGCGTATGACTGTATGTTTTATTAATTTGTGTGTGTGTGTGTGTGTGTGTGTGTGTGCAGGAATTTGCGGTGTTGACCAAAGAGCTGAATGTGTGTCGGGAGCAGCTGCTGGAGAGAGAGGAGGAGATTGCTGAGCTCAAGGCAGAGAGGAATAACACACGGGTCAGTAACTGTGCTACTGGACTGTGTGTGTGTCCAGACTTCATTTTCTTGTATTAATGTGTCGATTATCATGATGTACAGTATCAAAATTACAATTTGAAAGAGTGCAATTTTAATAATACACTCTTAACGAAGATGAGGGTTCTTTAGTAAAGACAGTGGGTGTGTATAGAACCATAAACACCCAAAAGAACCATTGTGTACTTGTGTTTCTCTCTCTCTCTCTCTCTCTCTCTCTCTCTCTCTCTCTCTGTAGCTGCTGTTGGAGCATTTAGAGTGTTTGGTGTCTCGTCATGAGCGCTCTCTCAGGATGACGGTGGTGAAACGACAGGCTCAGTCTCCGGCCGGAGTGTCCAGTGAGGTTGAGGTGCTGAAGGCCCTGAAGTCCCTGTTCGAGCACCACAAAGCGCTGGATGAGAAGGTGAGTGTTACTTGATGTTTACAGAAGACTAGAAACGCAAACGACCGTCCATCCAGTCCACTCTGATTTGCAGATCCTGACAAGGACATTTTGAGGAGGAAAAAAGGGCAACATCAGCGAAAAATTCAGTTTAAATTGCAACATATAGCAGATGCCAGGGAGCCAGTCAAATTGTGCTTCAGAGGAAAGTAAATGTGAATTCTTGCAGAATTTTTGTGAATTGTGGGGTTCTCCTCTGCAAATCGACTTTGAGGTCGATAAGCACAATGAGATGTGTTTGGTTTTGGTTGGAAACAGGCTGAGCATGCTGAGAATAGTGTTTCTTACTTTTACTTTTGTTATTCTATCTTCAAAGAGAGCAAGGTTGTGGATACATTCACATTAAAAGCCTCATTGCTCAATTCAGATTTTTTGCTCAGGTCCGATTTTACTAGCGTGATGGTTCACATAACCCAACTTGTGTCTTGAAACGACCGACTTGTGGTGATTAATAATGTCACATGGACAAACCACATAGACCATGAACAACAAACTGACCAGCAGGACAAGACTGCATCGCAAAGGTCATTCACTCTGGTCAGCTCTCAGCTGTTCGTTATTAGAATAAGATGAAGGTGACAAAGGCTCAGATGCTGTTGTTGTGTTTACTGGCTCTTAACTTCAGATTTGGCACTTCTGCCACAGTAACACCAAAAGATGACCACACACAGTAAACAAAAGCACATGAATTCCGATTGAAATGTTTGAGGTTGTCTGGCCACGTATGTACCTGGTTTAGGACCACAAATGAAATTGGCCCAGATTTGTTTTGAAAACTGCATGTAAACTCTTACTTAGATTTCTTTGGGATTTCTCCATCTGCACATGTGCGAAAACTGACTGTGGTACCAGAAATAAGCAAGCAGAGTTTAACATAGGACCCATGAGACAGCAAAAAACCACTTTGGAGCAACACTGAAATCAACTACATGCTTGATGAAATGAAGGATTTAAATATGCTTCATCTTCTAGATGATGCATGCTCATATTTTCAGTGCCTCAATGATTTTTTTAAGAAAAGCTTTTGAGTTTTACATTACATTTATGTCACGTTGTCTTCTGTGAGTTTATTGGCTGGTTGCAAAGCAGAAATCTGATTACTGTCTGTCTTATGTAGAGCCGGAGTTTCCCCATTATCTGATTACTCAAGTGCATGTAAACGTGTTAATCCGGTTACTGGCAAAATCTGATTTTTTGCAGTTATTGGATTATTAAGTGCATGTAAACACACTCAGTATACTATTGAAATGATTTTGAAGCTGTTATTTTAAGGTGAAATTATGATGCAATTTTGCGTTCTCCATCCTTCTCTTTTTCTCTTTCTCCATCCTTCCCTCTCTCTCCTCTCCTGACCTCCTTAAGGTGAGGGAGAGATTGCGTGTGGCTCTGGAGCGAGTGGCTGTCTTGGAGGAGGAACTGGAGTCTTCAACCAGAGAGGTACTGATCACTTCACTGCTCTCCAGCTCTTTCGACAATTAATAAGCTGTTCACACAGAGTCTGATTTTTACAGACAAAAAAAACTGGCAAGTTTTGAAAACAAAGACATGCATGTTAACTATGTAGGTACTGTAATAAACTGTAATAAGCAATACTCAGTAGTAAAGTAAAAACCTTAGTAACCACCTGGGATACCATAGCAGTGACCTAGCAGTGGCTTACCATCAGCTTACCACCCACTGAGGATACCATAGCAACAGCCTATCAAATCCTTATCAGCCACTTAGCATACAATAGCAGCCGCCTAGCAACTCCTTATGAACATCTTAGGATACCATAGCAAAAGCCCAGCAACTCTTTATGAACCACCTGGGATACCATAACAGTGGTCTTAACAATACCTTGCACTTGGGATACCACAGCAACAGCCTATCTACTCCTTATAAACCACCTCGGTAACCACAGCAACAGTCTAGCAGCTTCTCATCAACCACCGTGGGTACCATAGCAACAGCCTAGCAACTCGTTATTAACTACCTGGGATACCATAGCAACAGCCTAGCAACTCTTTATCAACCAACTGGAATACCATTGCACCAGCTTAGCAACTGCTTTTCAACCACCTAGGATGCCATAGCAACAGCCTAGCCACTCCTTATCAACCACCTGGGATACCATAGCAACAGCCTAGCAACTCCGTATCCTCCTCCATAGATACCATAGCAACAGCATAGTAACTTCTTATCAACCACCAACGATACCATAGCAACAGCCTAACAACTCTTTGTCAACTTATCATTGTTTGGTGATCAGCATCATTGTCTCTATTTGTCCATCTGCTAACCATATCCTGATGTTCGTCACAGGTGCTGACTCTGCGAGATCAGATCAAAAGACGAGAGCGAGGGATGGACAATGGAAAGGAGGTGAGACCCCCTAATCGTATTACTCTCACATTCTTTTTTGATGTTTTCACCTGTTTTGTTGATTTTTTTTCTCTCATTTCTTTTTCTCAGCGGCTCCCGAATGGCCCGTCGTCCATCTTGGATGATGGAGAAATTGACAGACAGAGAGAAGGAGAGATAGAGCGACAGAGAGCAGAGCTTTCACAATTGAAAGAGAGACTGGCCCTCATGTGCAGACAGGTGTGTAAAAGAGTGCATGTGAGATAGGGAGAGAGAGAGAGAGAGAGAGAGAGGCAGAAAGTGACAAACAAAATACTGACACATTTTGCATTAGAAAATGTTCCAGCTGGCCAATCAGAAGAAGAAATAACAGTTCTAGGGTTGCTATAGTGATGAGGGAAACAGGTTGTGCTCCCTCTGGTGGCTGACTGCAGAACAGTATCACACAGTGAGTGAGCCTTTGGCCTGGCCCACACTAAAAAATTTAATTGATATTTCTATATTGATTATATGTATATGATTATATATAATCAATATTATATCAAATTTAATATTTATAAACGTACACCGATTTCTACGCTCATTGTCCATTTTATCAGCTCCACTCACTGTGTAGGTGCACTTTGTAGTTCTACAATTACAGCTCGTAGTCCATCTGTTTCTCTGATACTTTGTTAGCCCCCTTTTACCCTTTTCTTCAGTGGTCAGGACCCCCACGGACCCTCACAGAGCAGGTGCTATTTGGGTGGTGGATCATTCTCAGCAATGCAGTAACACTGAGGTGTTGGTGGTGTGTTAGCATGTGTTGTGCTAGAATGAGTGGATCAGATACAGCAGTGCTGCTGGAGTTTTTAAACACTGTGTCCACTCTCTGTCCACTCTATTAGACATGGGGCGAAGTTCACCACTTTGTGAACAACTGCGTGAGCAAATAGTCCAACAGTTTAAGAACAACGTTTCTCAACGTGCAATTGCAAGGAATTTAGGGATTTCATCGTCTACGGTCCATAAAATCATCAAAAGATTCAGAAAATCTGGAGAAATCTCTGCAAGTACGCGGCAAGGCAGAAAACCAACATTGAATGCCAGTGACCTTCGATCCCTCAGGTGGCACTGCATTAAAAACCGACATCATTCTGTAACGGATATTCCCACATGGGCTCAGGAACACTTCAGAAAACCACTGTCAGTGAACACAGTTCGTCGCTCCATCTACAAGTGCAAGTTAAAACTCTGCCGTGCAAATCAAAAGCCAGATATCAACAACACCCAGAAACACAGCCGGCTTCTCTGGGCCCGAGCTCATCTGAGATGGACTGACGCAAAGTGGAAAAGTGTCCTGTGGTCTGACGAGTCCACATTTCAGATTGTTTTTGGAAATCATGGACTTCGTGTCCTCCAGGCCAAAGAGGAAATGGACTGTCCAGATTATTATCACCGCAAAGTGGGTAACGGCATGGGCATGGGTAACTTGCACATCTGTGAAGGCACCGTTAATGCTGAAAGGTACATCCAGGTTTTGGAGCAACATATGCTGCCAGGGATGTCCCTGCTTATTTCAGCAAGACAATGCCAAGCCACATTCTGCACGTGTTACAACAGTGTGGCTTCATAGTAAAAGAGTGTGGGTACTAGACTGGGCTGCCTCCAGTCCAGACCTGTCTCCCATTGAAAATGTGTGGCACATTATGAAGGTATTGTCGTATTTATACGACAAACACTTATTGAGTGTTGTTAAAAGGAAAAGTGATGTAACACAGTGGTAAACATGCCCCTGTCCCAGCTTCTTTGGAAGCTGTTGCAGTCATCAAATTCAAAATGAGTGAATATTTGCAAAAAACAATCAAGTTTATCCGTTTGAACATTAAATATCTTGTCTTTGTAGTGTGTTCAATTGAATATAGGTTGAAAAGGATTTGCAACTCATTGTATTCTGTTTTTATTTATGTTTTACACAACGTCCCAACTTCATTGGAATTGGGGTTGAATATAGTAAGTGGAGCTGATAAAATGGACAGTGAGCATAGAAACAAAGAGGTGGTCATAATATTATGCCTGATTGGTGTATATTGATAAAGATGAAAGCTTTAAGTGCTGTTTATCTGATGGGGGCAGTTTTGATGGTCTTGCACGGTTCTCCTCAGAACTCTGAAAAACAAATAACTTGTATTTAATAACCATTTTGACTGGCCGTTAAGTAAATACAGACTCTCTGAATTTTACACGGCACTGTGTGCTGGACAGTGTTGGGAAACACTGACCTAAATGTGCATTGAATGATTTCTGATTAGTGCTAATGTTGATGAGCTGTATTAATGTATTTATTTATGAATACCTCTCCACCACAGGTTGGAGAGATTGAGGAGCAGCTGGCAGCTGCAAGGAGGGAAGTAACCAAAACTGAAGAAGCCAATCAGAAGCTGCAGAGAGAGATCAAAGAGGTACGGGGATTGAGGGTTCAAACTGCAGCTGCGCAACATTACCCACCCATAATGCACCCATACAGCTGTTTAAATAGCTAGGAAAGTATTCAGCACATCATGAAATCTCAAAGCACACCACAGTTTCATTTGCTTAATTTACTTTGGTTCAATTGAGAATTGTTGTAGGTCTACATGAATTAGAAATCATAACTCATTCTCTTTCTGCACTGTGATGTGTTTGTGAGTGAAATTCGGTACCTGGGAAGTTCTCTGGAAGCATTTTCTCTTCATGATAGGGGGTGTTGAGAGGGGGACATGATGATATTTAAGCAATAGAAGACAAGAGGGAGTGTGTTATCGCAAAGTAATGTCACGGCTGTGATTTGGTCGCCATAGATCATCACAGCCGTGATGTTATAGTGATGACACACCCCTCGAGTGTTCTGTTTCTTTAATCTTCTTCTTCTTTCGGCTGCTCCCCAACAGTTAAATAAATAAAATAAGAAATTAATAAACTGGGCGGTGAACGCGGCGTTTAATATGTTTTAATGTTCGTAGTTCCTTCCACTAAATTATAGTTCCTTAATGAGCAGCTTGTTGCTACGTCAGAGTAGTGAGCTCTTCGCTGCACAGCTGGCAGTTCGTTCTCCAGCTCCTTATACTAAATTCCCAAACTGCTGTCACCGCTGAGCAGCTTTACTGTTTTTATTGGGTCAGTTTTATGGCTCAGTCTGATTTGGTCAGACTCTGAAGATCAGACTCCACGTCTGGCGAATGGTACTGCGTTAATTTCTGGCTGAAACTCTCATCACTGCTCAGCTGTGATGAGAGTTTGGGAATTTAGTGTCGTCTCATCTTCAGAGTCTGACCAAATCGGCTGTCGGTCAAATGTGATCTTAAAAGTGTCCATTTTCTGTTTGTGACGAAGTAAGAAGTAAAAACGTTTAAATGGCTTGAGCGTCTGCTACAGCTGTCAAAGTCGTTGCTTAGCAATGGTGTCTCAGCGGAGTGATACAGTGTTTGTGAAGAACCTGTTATGTTATGGTGAAATAACAGCATGCTTCTCAACCAATCAGCTTGTGTGGCCAGAAGATCAGTTGTGTGTGTGTGTGTGTGTGTGTGTATGTATGTATACACTGTGTGCACAATTATTAGGCAAGTCTTATTTTTGAGGATTATTTTTATTAATAAAGAACTACAGTGCTCTCGGTTAATCCAAAATGTTAAAAAACCTCAAACATGAATGTTTAAGAAAAATAAAGTGAAGTTTTGGCTTTCTTAGGAGAATATCTATATGTGCACATTTATTGGGCAGCTATAATGGTGCAGAATTATTACGGAGCTAAATGAAAAACACACATTTTCCCATCTCACTTTATTTTCATCTGTTCAAGTGAGAATTATAAACAAACAACTCAAAGCTTTCCAATGAACATTTCTGAGAAATAAAAAAAAAAGTCAGTGACCAATATAGCCACCCTTCTTTTCAGTAACAGTGATAAGCCTTCCATTCATGGAGTCTGTCAGTTTCTTGATCTGTTGATGATCAACTTTTTGTGCATCAGCAACCGCAGCCTCCCAGACCCTGTTCAGAGAGGTGGACTGTTTTCCTTCACTGTAAATCTCCCGATTAAGAATTGCCCACAAGTTCTCAGTTGGGTTCAGGTCAGGTGAGGAAGGGGGCCATGTCATAAGTTTTTCATCTTTAATGCCTTTACTGGCGAGCCATGCAGAGGAGTACTTGGATGCATGTGATGGAGCATTGTCCTGCATACAAATCAGTCTTTTTGAAAGATGCAGATTCTTCCTGTACCACTGCTTAAAGAAAGTGTCTTCTAAAAACTGGCAGTAGGCTTGGGAGTTGATTTTGAGCCCATCTTCAACCCGAAAAGGTCCAACCAGCTCATCTTTAATAATACCAGCCCATACCAGTACCCACCTCCACCTTGCTGACGTCTGACTCGAAGTGGAGCTCTGTCCCATTACTGGTCCAGCCACGGGCCCATCCATCTGGTCCGTCAAGAGTCACTCTCATTTCATCAGTCCATAAAACCTTTGAAAAATCTGTCTCCAGATTCTTCTTGGACCAGTCTAGACACTTCAGCTTATGTGTCTTGTTCAGTGGTGGTGGGCTTCAGCCTTCCTTACCTTGGCCATGTCTCTGAGCGCTGAACATCTTGTACTTCTTGATACTCCAGCTAGGTTGCAGTTCTGGAACATGACAGAACTGGAAGATAATGGGTTCCTGGTAGCTTCCCGCTTGATTCTTCTCAAATCCTTGGCAGTTATTTTGCGTCTTTTTTTCTCAGCACGTTTCTTGTGACCCTGTAGACTATTTGCAACAAAACTTTTGATGGTTCTGTGACCACGCCCCAGTATCTTAGCACTTTCAAGAGTTCTGCGTCCCTCTGAGAGACTTTTGGTAATTTTTAACTTTTCAGAGTCAGTTCAATCTCTTTTTTGGCCCATTTTGCCTAAAGAAAAAAGCTGCCTAATAATTATGCACACCTTCATATAGGGTGTTGACCTCCTTAGGCCACACCCTCCCTCATTACACAGATACACATCACCTGCTATGCTTAAATCCATTAAGCATTCAAATTTATCCAGCTTGGAGTTAGAAAATATGCCTAAAAATGATAATATGGTCAAAAATTTCACTTACCTAATAATTGTGCACACATATACTCATATATATATATATATATATATATATATATATATATATATATATGCATGTATATGTAAACAACCTTAAATATGGCATTTTTCTGTAGCTTCTAGTGCAAATTATTATTTCTTTTTGGATTTTAACTGATTTTAACATGCTGTATGAAAATCTAACTTTTTAATTTTAAAATGTGCCATAACTTTTGCACAGGCCTGATCTTGTGTTTTGCCCCCTTGCAAAAAAAGAAAAACAAAAAGACAGGAATTATGCATTAAAATGTGCAGAAGTGTGTTCTCTGTAGAGGATGTTTTAGAAAATATAATTTTGTAACATCACAAAAACAGCCCAATTCAAAAAGAGATAATTTTGCAGATTAATTTCCGTATATGGAGCGGAGATGGAATGTTAGGTTTAGGTAAACTTACTTCAGCCGACTCTCTATTTCACAGAAGTGAGGGAGATATGGTTATCAGCCCTTTAAAGTTTCAAATGTTCGTCCTCCTCACAGTTTAATCTCTTTCCTAACAGCCGGCAAAATCAATTTGGGCTAAAAAATGAGGGCATGTTTTTTTGAATATTGTTCTGGAATCAATCCCAACGTCCAAAATTTGATGGGGTGAGTCACCAGCTTCAGATCAATGCTTCATGATGTATCAGAGCGCTTTACGCCCTCTAGTCAGTGTGTGTGATTAATTGTTGCTACAGTGGTTAATGTGGAGGTGGGTGTGTGTGTGTCTGCTGCAGCCGAATTCTTCAAAGCGTCCCTCAAATAATAAGCTGTCTGTCATTTGTCTGTAGGAGATGTCTAATTTTCTATAATAACGGTGGTTTGTTATGCTTTGTGCAGCAGCAAAAAATATTTGCCAACTTGGCAGCGGGCACCGTTTCATGTCACGACGCAGTTCTTTGGGAATTTTTCTTTTGTGATAAGAATCTTTTTAATGCGAAAGTGCTCCAGGGACATTTTCATCCACGTCATTATTCCTGCGTTTCTGACAGATTGAAGGAGTGTGTCTCTCCTAGTGGAAGCTTTTCCTGCTCTCTCCTCTACATTTCCTTCTGTCACTCTCTGTCTGCCTCCTCCCATCTCCCAGCTCTCTCCTCATTGTTTCTCCTCGTCTGTCCGGCCTGCTCCTCTCTCTCCTCTGTCCGTTATGTAAGCATCTCTCTTGCTTGTCCTGCTGTTTGTGGCTGTTGTGCAACAGCTGATTTTAGTCACCCACGTCTGAAATAAACAGGAGTCCCTAAAGCATGACATTAGCATTCCCAGCTGCTGTGTGGACATAACCCAACCATAGTAGTGCTAGTCAGTGTGTGTGTATGTGTGTGTGTGTGTGTGTGTGTGTGTGTGTGTGTGTGTGTGTGTGTGTGTGTGTGCATGTTTTCATACATTTTAAAGAAATGTTTTGCCTTTGTAAGAAAATTTAAAGACACAGTACTTTTTTATAGACATTTCATGTTTAATGTTTTAAAACTGGAAGAGTGAAAACATTTCAGTTCCTGAGATTAAGATTAGTATAATTATTACATATATATACTTACATGTGTAGAATAAAAATGGGACATATTACATATAGGTATTATTATATATATTATAATATAGATATTTTACGTATATGTATATATATATATATATGTGTGTGTGTGTGTGTATATATATATATATATATATAATGTGTGTGTGTAGATAGATGAGATGAGACATTTTATTACATGTAGGTACTCAGACACATAATATCAATGTCATTATACATATATTATTATATAATAATGGATAAACACAATTACATGTGCATTACAATGTATAT